>NW_005871645.1:419536-421855 GCF_000147115.1 Myotis lucifugus
CCTGCTGAGCCTCAGCTGCAAAATGGAGCCCTACCGGCACACGCCCTGCAGGGTGATGTGAACATTCCCAGACAAGCGTATAGAAAGCGCTGAGCATGCCTTCTTCTCGTCCCTCCTCCTAATACCTGTCATGCACGACTTTGCAAGAAATTTCGAGTGCGTCGTCCCTGGGGACTTGACTCTTCCTAAAACTTATGTTCTTATTAAAGGAAGCAGGGAGGCGTTCGGTGAGGCTGGGCACTGAGGAGCAGGGTTCCAGGTCCTGCCAGGGCTGATGAAATGGACCACAGGTGGTTCCCTTTGACTGACCCTTGTGTTCCCCGTGCTGCTCCGGTGGTGTCACAGGAGGCTCCAGGGGGCGGCCAGACCTGCAAGGCGGCTGTTCCCAGCGCGCTGCCTTAGGAAAGCCTCTCCCAGATGGGCTTGTGCTGATTTGAGGAAACAGAAGGAAAATAATTCGTGGTTTCCAAACCTGACATTTTTTAGCTTCCCACCCGATATGTCACGCGTACTATATTTGCTGCACTTCTTGGCCTGACTTCCCAAGCTCAAGATTCAGGAATTGTACGTGACATTTCCTCCCAATTTGGGCCAGAGAGACGCAGAGGGAGGACGCTGTGAGGCAGAGGAGACCACAGGCCCTGGCATGTCCAGACCCAGTCCTGGTGCTGGTGTTGCCCCCGGGTGCTCTTGCTCAGGTCTCCTGTCCCCACGCCTGATTGTCCTCCTTTGTGAAATGGGAGTAACTCCTACTTTCCAGGGATGACACAGGCTGCACACAGTAGGTCATCATGTGTCATGGTAAGAACTTAAGTAGCTCTCATGACATTGTTTTCATCCGCAAGGAAACCGTTCAGTCTTATAACAGGACATGTGAGATGGCTAAACAGCATTTAGCCGGGATGTCTCTGAATAGGCCTTCACTCCTTTTCTGTCTGCCTCCTCTCTCTGCTAGCTCCTCCCTCCCCGTCAAGCTTCGAAGGCAGCTGGGAGCCTTGGTCTTGCTGTCCCCTATAGAGAGAATTCTCAGTGTGTGGGCTGGTAGGGCCTCTAAAAATGGTCACAGGGGAAGGTCCTATGTTGGTACTTGTCAGTGATGTGGATGATGACCGGAAAGTGCAAGCTCTGATGCATGACAGGACTTGGGAGGGGGGATGACATACCCTGTGATGGAGGTGGGAGCCAAGGAGGCAGGTGACAAACTCGGACTATGCACAGCTGTGCACCCCTGGGAGGCCTGGGGTGTCTCCCTAGGGCAGTGATGACGAACCTATGACACGCGTGTCAGAGGTGACACGCGAACTCATTTTTTTTGTTGATTTTTCTTTGTTAAATGGCATTTAAATATATAAAATAAATATCAAAAATATAAGTCTTTGTTTTACTACGGTTGCAAATATCAAAAAATTTCTATATGTGACATGGCACCAGAGTTAAGTTAGGGTTTTTCAAAATGCTGACACGCTGAGCTCAAAAGGTTCGCCATCACTGCCCTAGAGGCAGGCAGCTTGCGGAGGGAAGACAGGCTTGTGTGGGGTGAGGACATGGGGTGCCCACCCAGTCACATGTTTGGGGGCCAGGTTGGAGTCCCAGGGGCGAAGGGCATGGATGAGGCCCCCAGGGCATGAGTTTTGCTGTCCATGGGGGAGACTGGCTCCAGCTAGAACAGCAGCCATGCCCTGGGTGGGCTCAGCATTAGGGAGTTGAGTCGGTGTCCGTATGGCTTCGGGTACACAGTGACATCAGCGCGCCCTAGTGGGCTCTTCTCCCTCAGATCCTGGCCTAGCAGAGGATCCGGTGCTGTGGTGTGGGTCCAGCCTCGCCCTCCTGGAGGGTGGGCTTGAAGGTCCGTGTTGTCAGAGCCCATGTGGGAGGTTTGAACAGAGAGTGCATGAGTATGGGTCCCCCCATATTAGAAAGAGGGGGCTTCCCCAGGAGCAATGGGTGCTGGCATTGAGGAGACAACCCCTAAGTGACGCACAGGTGGTCTCCTGGGCTCCCTGCCGGGACATGCAGTTCCGTCAGGA
Organism: Myotis lucifugus; assembly: GCF_000147115.1. Classification (NCBI taxonomy): domain Eukaryota; kingdom Metazoa; phylum Chordata; class Mammalia; order Chiroptera; family Vespertilionidae; genus Myotis; species Myotis lucifugus. The sequence continues at coordinate 421,564 of NW_005871645.1, forward strand.
TGGCTCAGGGACCTGGCTGCTCTGTGCCTGACCCCTGTCCCCGCTCTTCTCCTCTTTCCTGGGTCTCAGTCTGTACTTCTGTCTCATTTCCTCTGGAACCCGGGCAGGTTGACCTCAGCTGTGGACCTGCATCCTGGCTCACTTTCCTAAGCCTTCCGGGTGGGCGAGGGGAGGCTGCAGCCCCTTCTCCCATTGCCGCCTCTGTCCTGTCACCCCCCAAACAGTGCGGTCTTCATCCTGGTGGGGCGAACCCTCCTTCTCTCCTCTGGACCCACCTCTCCCTTGGTTTCTC
>NW_005871645.1:422774-436418 GCF_000147115.1 Myotis lucifugus
TTGCTTTGAAGGTCTCACAATGTCTTAGCGGTCAGGTGGGCTGCACATGTGTGAGTTTAAAAGGAGTTAGTTCCACAGCCTAGAACTTCAAGTTTACACCTTAAATAACGGAGTTCCATGGCGTTGACTGAAGCCCTGCCTCCCAGGCCCTGCGCAGCCTCGTGGGATGTGCTCCTGGAGGTCAGGATCATTGGGACGGGATCATCGGGACAGGGGCCTCCCAGGCAATGAGTCCCTTCTCTCTGAGCCTAACCTGTGCTTTTCCATAGAAGGGAGTGGAAGGTGTCAGACTTGCCCGTTTTAGGGGGTTTGTGATGGAGTCGTGTGACCCTAGGCCTTTCCTTCCCCCCTGTAACTTGGCGAACAGCAATAGGCAGGTTTCTGTCTCAGAAGAAGTGGTTGATTTATAGGAGCTGGAATAGACCAACCCCAGAAGCCCCCGGGGTGGTTCCTGGGGCTGAGTTCTCCCCTTTCTGAACCCAAATTAAAAATATGGGCGGGAACGAGAAGTTACGTAAAGGAATGAACAGTCCCCAATGTCATGATGTGCAGAATTTACGCGTAAAAGTGTGCTGTTAGGTATGGCCCATGCTAGTGGGTTTTTTTTTTTAATTGCTGATAGGAAGAACAGGAGCTAAATACATAGGGCTAGAATGAGCTGTTTTTTTCTCAACTTCCAATCTTTCCTCTTGATCAAGGAAATGTTGATATTTTTGAAAAGAGGCTTGTGTTCAGAGTTGAGGGATTTGTGATGGAATTCCAGCTTGACCCCTCTGTGTATGTTTATAGAAACACACGATATGTGCATACAAAGCCTATCAGCATTTCAATGGGAGAAGGGGTTTGAGGTGGGAAATTCTTGGTGCGTGGAGCAGCTATTCTATATTTTCATTATGGCCGGAAAGGAACTTTTTGATGGAATGGGTGAGTGCAGACGACACTCGATTCTATGAGGGTTGTGATTTTTCCTTCAAGAATGACTTCCTTTGTGGGGCAATAGGAAGCCTTCAGGAAGTTACTGTTCTGGCACGGCTGGTGTTTCAGCGGAATGAACCTGCATGGGGTCATTTAGAGTAATTTTGTTTTCCACGTTAATTAACGGAATGATTCTCCCTGTTTGACAATGAAATATGGCACAGGAACATGAGGCAGACTCCCTTTTATTTCAGAGAGCCAGGTCTCCTGCATTCCAATTGGGAGCCACCGCCGTTATCGGCAAAGAAGGCGAGCAAAGGGTGGATGAGCTTCTCTGGGCTGACATGTTCCCTGAGCACCAAATTGTAGTGTTCAAGGGCATCATCTGAAGATCTTCTTAAAATACAGTGGAACCTTGTTTCTTGAACAATTCGCTTCTCAACGTGACAACCCTTTCATGCTGATGCATGAATATGAGTCAGTTTACCACTGTTAACATCTCAGGATATTGTGCTGTGAATATTTTTGTGGGTTATAATTATTGTTAAACTTTCATTTTTTACTGTACATTTCTTTGTTTTTAAAGTGTTGATTTATAGATTAAACAGTACAATAGACATGTACTGTATATAAGAAAGGTTACAACAGGGAATCATTTGGGGGTCTGGAATGGATTAATTCAACTTACATTATTTCTAATGGGAAAAAATGATTCCGTTTTCAAACAGCCTTTCTGAGCTAATGACGTTTGAGAAATGAGGTTCCACTGTACGGGAGCTGATCCAGAGGCCTGGGATGAGCCCCGAGACCCTGCATTTGTAACAACCTCTTGGGTGAACCCCATTTGAAGTTGTGTATGAGACAGAAGTTGCTAGACAGTGTGGGAAACCTTAGGAAATGCATTTTACAAACTCAAGGAGAAGCTGTAAATCCCTCAGGCCACGTACCTAGATATGCAAGCACAGCAACTTGATTCAAGGATTTCTTGATGGTCGATCTATGGGCGCAAATACCGATGACAGTTTTCATCCTGAAGATACCGCTCCTAGGGGAAAACAGATGTTCCAGGGATGAGTGTACCTGGTCAGGTTATGTAAAAACGACTCCAATAATTAGGTTTGTGCGTTCAGTTCCTTTGATGTCGGTGCAAATGCTTTGCTTTCGGCATACACAGCCCAAGCTCTGTTAGGCTCTACTTTGGGATGAAGATGTATAAAAGTGCTGTCTGGTTTGGGCTTCTGTTCTTATTAACATGCCCAGTGGGACTTCTTACAGAGGGTTGATGTGTCAAGGACACTATCCAAAATGAACCAGGAGGAAACACATGTAAGTACCCTTCCTAATGCATTCGATTTTAAACCGAGGAATGTGAACGTCACAAACAAGAGACAGGAAGTGGGTTGTAACCCTGAGTCTATCACTCACTTGTTCTGTAGTCTTGGGTGGAGCTTTTCTCTACGTCCCTGCATCTCCGTTCATCATCCCAGGTTGCTGGCAGCATCATGAGGGCTGAACGGGAAAGTTCTAGGAGGCAAAATAATGCTGTTTAGAGACGACCATACACCCCTTTTCTGAGAAGGACCCCTTGTATCCTCACCCCAGTCAAGGAGACATGATTCTGCCCTCCTGGGTCACTGTTGATTGTCCAGAAATATAGACCCAGAGTCTGGTTGTGCTATGGACAGAGGCACTCCAAGGGCCTCCATCTCGAACAGTGCTCTGCAACGGGACTTCTAGAGTGTGAACTACCCACTAGCATAGCCACATGTGGCTAGTGTGACTGAGGGACTTAATTACATTGGACGGCACTGCTCTAGAGTCATTTTATGGCCTTGGGCATCTAGGGAAATCCCAAGAGCCTCTTATCTCCTTTGCCTAGTTTTGGCTGTTCAACTGTTACATCAATTTCGTGAGATACCCCAGGAGCTCTTTAATAAACACCCCCATTTATTTCCACTAGGCAAAGGAGACTTAAGCCAGCTCTGAAGAGCTTAACTACTATTCTTTTGTGGAGGGATGTCTGTCCATCACAGGGAGCCACACAGAGGCAAAGATGTTGGGCCTCTTATTGCCCACCTAGTACCCTGAGCAAACTACTTTACCAAGTCACAGGCAATCCTGTTTGAAATATGAAAGGATCCGTGGCACGATGAAGGTGACTTATTTATGCGACAGTTCCGTGACACTCATGGAGCATCAGCCTGGGGAGCTGGAAATCTGAGCTCAGGTTCTACCCTTAGTCTGGGTGAGAAGCTACATTGTCACTGAGCCTCAATAGCCATGTGATTATAATGAGGAGGCTGTAAAAGTAGAGTATCGTCCCACTAGACCATGATAAGCTAGAAGCAGTGAGGGTCTTCCTACTGTGGAATACACTCCTGTTGCAGGTGGATACAGGGGTGGGCAAAAGTAGGTCTACAGCTGTTCATATGGTAATTTAATACAATAATTAATAAATAATAAGAATATACTTTTGCCCACTCCTGTATGATAAAAATCAATGTGTTTCCTTGGATCTGGTCTAGAGGGCAGATGGGAAGCTTCATCTTGAAGCTGGACCAGATTTGGATGTATAGGTGCCCATTCCTTTAAAGGTGTCCTAGCTTGACATTTGTGGGCACAGTCTGTCGGTGATCTGGAGCCACTTCATGCCATTTGATTCCCCCCTCCCCCAATAAAACGAATGGGAAATTTAAACAGTTTAAACATTGTACCCATTATCACATCATAGTCTTACCACCCTCCTAAGGAGCTTGCGAGGTAGATGTCCTTGTCTCGCCATCATTGTCACCAACACGTCCTTGCTCTTCTTCGCAGGTGGGGACAGCGGAAGCCAGCTGATGCAGATCCCACTGTTAAAAGAGGAGACAATGGAATTCACAACCAGGTCTTCTAAGTCTAACCCTTAGTAGAGTTACAATTGTGTGGACACAGTTGAAATAACATATGTTTGGAGAAAAAAATGTGAAGCAAATTAAAGATTGCATTTTAAGAGATGAGAAGGGCAAGAGTGTCATTTAGGGGGTGGGGGGGGGGGAGGTCTACATTGTGTGGTGGGGTAATGCCTACAGGATAAAAAATAGACTAACAATTACGGCGGAATCTGGAGCAGGCCTTCCCGGTAAGCAGGTTTACTGTTGTTCTCACAACAGCCCTATGTGGTCCACACTTCAGTTCTTAGTTTTCATATGAAGATGGTTTGCTACAGAAAGGTTAAAGGGCTTGCCTAAGATCACAGAAGTGAAAGTTGGCCAAACTTCACACCTGAGATCACCCTGACACAGAGCTCAAGTGACGAGATTAGGACTCTTTAATAAACATCTTTGTTTCACTGGTACCACCTGAAGAGGAGCCCTGTGTGCACTGGGTATGTCATAGGACTTGAAAGCCTTAATGTGACAGTGGCAACGTCACAGGCCCAATGGGAGGTAGGCCTCAAAGACACCAGCTTCTCCTAGACATTTCCTATCTGATGTTAACACTTAAATGCCATGGCTTTCCTAACTGGGGCGGATAATTGCTCTCCCACTCACTGCATTGTATCTGATAGAATGCACCTTATTTATCTTTGTACTACATTACCAAGCTCAGAGCCAGACACAGTGGTATCTGTGGGACGCATGAATCATTCTGAGTCCTGATATTGCTAACAGATAAGCACACACGCTCTGTTCTCCTGTAAAGCACTACTTAGATATTACATGTGAATGCAGGTTAACAAGCATTGCATTATATCAGTAAAGGTTACAGAAACACTGTCACTTGAGCTGGGTGGCTAAGGAAGAGCCTGTATTTGGACCAAAATGACATTCCCACCACAAGGTTCTGATATATCAGCGGCCTCGTGGGAATTTTTAGAACGGGCCAAGCCAGGTGAACGTATGGGAAACCCACGTTGAAGATGCATGTGGGGGACTCTGAGGGCAAGCACACCTGAAGGTACCACTCAGCTGTAGGCTATCTTGGAGATGGACAGCCACTCACTATGAAGGTGGGGTGGTAGGCTTTCTAGATAAACAATGACTTTGCTGATATCCCAGTGCTGGGATGACTCATAAGGCTTAGGTCCTGATGTACCTGACCTACTGTATGATCTATAAAGGATGGTTGTACTGGAGACTTTCTACCAATATCAAGGGCTTAGCTCACATGACTCTTGCTTATAACTCACATATTCCCAAGAGGAAGAGGCAGTCAAAAAGGGGGGAGGGTGACCAGGCATGTGGAGGACTCAGATGATGGCACATTAGCAAGGATTGGGAGGCACTGTGATGGTTAGCTAAAGGGACAGATGCTCATGGGGAGGGAGAAAATTGTTTAGATGCCAATAGGGCTGATGATTCAATGATAATCCAAGTGTTCAGTTTGATACAAGATTTTATAGAAGGGATACATGGGTGATACTTTACCCAGACAGAGTGCCCTGAGGACAAGGGGCCACCTGTTTCGTAACCTCCGTGTGTGGCTCTGTGTCAACTACACCATCCAGTATCAACAACTGTTGGTTGACATGAACTGAACAAAGTCACTAACCTTATCAGATGAGGGACCTTTAGCGGAATCAGAATAGTCTGAGAAGCATAAGGGCTTCCTGGATTAGTTATAAGTTCTGTCACTAGATATTTATTATCAGAGTCCGGGATAGTCACCTGTCAGGTGATTTGTCCATGTGAGAGATGCCACTGTGATATAAATAATGATAACTAATGGACACATCATAATCTATATCATTAACTATCAGTCCTTGGAGCTGAAGTGGGTTTGGGGTCTGAAGGGCAAACCCCTGAAGTGGGAGGAGAGGATTAGCTGGGGAGGGGAGTCCAGGTTCCTGATTAAATATGTGTCTTTATAACTATTGGATTCTAATGTTGCCAAGACCTAATGTCTTTCCCCCAGAACCTGTCCGGCTGCCCTGCCAAGGTCTCCGTGGCTCATCTTTTGCTGAGCCTGGTGGGTCAGAATACTTCCACCTCTACCAACTAGACATAATTGTTATCATTTCCCTATTATCAGGTTTTACCCTGCTCTTAAGAGTTTGACAGATATCGCCTTACCTTGCATGCATGTATCCATCTCGCTCTTCCTCCTTCCTGAAAGGTGCACTGCAGGGCTTCAGGTGAGCGCCATGAACTTCCAGGTGACCGTGGCCAAGTCAGGGAACCTGTGTAAAAGGAGGGATCCTTTGAGTTTCCTCCTCGAGTCCCTTCCTTTTCTAATGTATCATGGACACAGTGTGCACCAGGCACCGTGCAGGATAAATAAAGATAAAAGACCCATTTTCCAATTTTAGGGAACTTGGGTCTAGATCTGGAGGTTCACATAAGTGAGAACGCACAGCAACAACCGAGACCACATGACTGGCAGACCTTGGCTGTGTTGAAAGAAAAGGGACGACAGTGAGTTCTACTAAGGGTTAGAAGGGGGGCAGCCCAGGGAAGAGTTCCTGGAAACGTTGGGCAGAAAGCTGGGTTTTTATGTTTAAAAAAGAATGAAACTGATGGGGACAAGCCAGGCAGAAAGGCTTCCCAGCAATGGTGGGGAAGGAACATTCTGCATCAAATCCTAAGTCCTCAACAAGGGGAAGGGCAAACAAAGTGTTTTGTTTCACACGGGTGCGTTGGGAGGCCGGATACTGGACATCTTTAAATGCCAGGCTCAGCGGGCAGGGCCTCCCAATGAATGAATGAATGTGACAGGAAGCCTCTGAAGGTTGAACAGGGTGAGGCCTTATTCATAGCTTCTTGGGGAAAAGAGCCTGGCAGCTTGGAGGAATGTGGGCTGGTTGCACGGGACAGAGATAGAAGGCAGAGAAACTAGCCAGGAATGTCTTATTCCAAGTGGGCTATTTTTCTATTGGGGAAAAAAAACCCCACGAAAAAAAACCCAAATAACAAACTCTAAGCTTCCAATGAACTGCCTTTTATTATGACACGGAAGCCATAAAGGCAGTGATGTATACAAACGCAGCGCAGGATGTTTTGAGTGGCTTTATGAAATAAAAACAGCAGGAGATGGTTAAAATCGGAATGTCCCGCATCAGGTTATAACCATCTGAGTGTGGGAACTCATAGCGGCCGTGCAATCACATTTTTATAGCTCTGCTTGGTCCTTTCCCTCAGATAACAGAACTCCGAGTGGGTAAGGAGGGGAAAGCCAGCAAATCAGTGCCATTAAGTAGCGAAGGATTGAGAGTCTTTGAATTTCAACGGCCACAGCAGTTACCAGATTGATACCAAAAAAAATCATTTCCCCAAATTTACCTGCACTGTGAATGAGGGTAAGATGAATACTTGGGAGATCTGGCTTCCTAACAAAATAATGATTGGGAGGAAGCAGACATAGGGTTTGAGATGGGCCTTGAAGAAGGAGTCAAGATTGATGCATGTGAACAGATGGGAAGATGCAGGTAGCATGACCATAAGAACAATGTGAACTGTTACGCAGGACTGCTCAACAGGTACCCACAGAACGTCAATCATCAGGTTGTGGCCCACCTGCCTCCCCTGAGCTACATACAGCATGATGCTGGGGTAGGGCCCAGACAGACCTGCATCACGTTCAGCTCCACCACTCATGACCATTCACGACCTTGACCTCTCTGCCTCAGTCCGTCAGTACATGGGGTCAGCACCCCTCACAGCACTGGCGTAACACTAAACAAGATGCCATCGATAAAGTCCCACCCGGGGCGGCCTATAGCAGGGTCTCAGGAAGCCCTGGCTCTCAGGTAAGACCTGTGGGAGTTCCGAGTGAGAGCTGCTTGGTGAACTTGAGTTTGCCCAGCCAAGGCTGTCTGCCCCGGTACACGTCGCTGTCAGCACCCCTTTGTAGTCTCCACACCCATATTGAGTTGATCTAGAACACACAGCCTCATTTCCAGAGATTTCCTTTCCCTGCCTTTTTCTGAAAGGCTCACAGCTCCTATCCTGGAGGACCAGGGTGCTCACAGCTTCTGAAGGACACGCTGTGGGGAAACCCACCTCGGCTGCCAGGGGACAGGCTCGGAGGTACCACTTCTCACCTGCTCACCAGACACGAGCCTCCTGAGGAGGGGACCAGATGAAACGCATGATGCCCAGTTAAGTTTACATTTAAGATGAATCAAAAATATTTTTAAGTATAAGAAATATTTGGAATGTACTTATGCTAAAAAAAAAGTGCCTGTCTAAAATGCAAATTGCACTGGGTATCATGTATATTTCCATTTGTTATGTCTGATGACCCTATGTCTACGGTGCAGTGAGCTCAGTGGGAGAGACTATCAGTTTTGATTATCAGAGGATTGGGGGGATTTCAGATCCTCATTCAGTCACTTACTGGTGGTAAAACCTTTCCCTTCTTGGAGAACCAGGATGTTTATAGATGAAGACACTCCTCTCATAGTTCCTGGACAGATAACGTGAGATAACATCAGCCGGTGTGGCTGCCACGTGTCCCCGTGCCTAACAGAAGTCACATCTGATAAAGTAACTCTCTGTGCTGCTTGTTTAAAGCGCGTTATAAATAGTGCACCTCCCGGAAACCGTACAGGCTCATCATTGCTATTTTTGCCCAGGGCCACCCAACGGGTAGGTGGTACTTCTGAGAGCATAACTCAGAGTGTTCAGCTCCCACCCAAGGCCTCTCGGTGACCCCCCTCCTCTCTTGAAGCCTTTCCCACGAGTCAGTGTTGTCTTCAGTCAGCTGAACACAGACTCGAGATAAACTGTATTCCCAGCATTTGCCACGCGATCCATCGCCATGGCGTCCTTCACGGCAGGGTCCTGGAGAGCAGGATTCCCCAGGAAAGCATTTTTATCTTTTATGATTGTTTCCAAAGGTGGGAAATCAGCCTTAGGTAAAAGAAGGAGGAGTGTGGTGGCGTGGAAGCCAGAGTCAGCCTCGCCCAGCACACGGGATGTACGATAGCCCAGTCATTGCACGTAAACGGTGAGGTCGCGCTCCTGCTTGGCACTAAGCATAGCAACTCCAGACTCACGTGAAATTTGGAAGGTGTATGCTATGCCCAGTTTACGAAAGGGACAATGGAGGCTTTGTGGGGTGATGTCAGCTCCCCCCAAGTCACACAGCCTATAAGTGGCCAAGCTGGGTTTCAAACCCAAGCCTGACACACCAAAAGCCGTTTCTTTTCCACGGCCCACTGCTACTTCCGCTTTTTCTTTTTTCCCCAGTTGTCCTGAGCAATAATAAACAAAGCGTTTGGTTCATAAACCAAGAATATGGCTCCCCTCCCTCCACCCACAGTTCCTGAAAAGGGAGAAAGAAACAGCACATTGTGAAATTACTACAATGCCCTTAGGGGCTACAGCCAGGGATGCTTCAGGGCTGGACACAGGCCTGAAATGCTCAGAGTTTTACCTCCCACATTCCCGAGCCACGAATTGCCACCTTGGCCCCAGTATAGCCGGTGCCTTGCTCTACGCCTCATAAATCCCCTAAGGATATTGCCTCACAGGAAAGGGGCTGGGGCTGGGCCAGGTCCCGGGGATCTGAGGCAGGCCTGTCTCACTCCTTACCATGCTGTGTCTGGAGAGAGAAACGCTGGTCATGCTGGTGACTCACGACCTAGCTGTCCAGCTAATGGCTACCTGCTGTGACAAGACTGACCCACACTGAGAGCACAGGGTGCCCTGATCTGGCCACAGCAACGGAGGCAAGAGCACGTCTCTCAAAGTCAGACCTGAGGTTCCGAGTCAGCCTTTAGATGCACCAGGCTAACGGTCATCATCATCATTAACATCACAGGCAGTTCACACTTATTCATTGTACAATACGTTCCAGACACTAAAACTGCTTAAATGGGAATAAAGTACAATCCTTCTCCCTTAGGCCCCAGATCAGGTGAGAGAAAAAGACACACGGTCAGTCTGAGACGTGCGAGAGAGAACAGAGAGAGAGCTGGCCGGGAGAGACAGACCTCAGGAGCTTCTTAGAGCAGACAACGTCTCAGTCGAGTCTTAAAGAAACAAGGTTCCATGTGGAGATTCTGCAGAAAGAAAGTACGTGCAGAAAGGAATGTCATCAGGATGGTGACACAGGCTTTAGTCCCCTTTAAAAGAAAGCCAACCGTATTTGTGGAGGAGACACCCTTGTAAAAATCCTAGAACAGTGGTCTGGGCACTTCCAGAGTAGGTAACCCTGTGCTCGCCTCCTCCCATGAGCACATCAAATTACAACTAAATTATAGAGCAACTTCATTCAGAGCCACATGAAGACTAGCTGAACAGAAGTCCTATAACTAAGGATATTAAAAAGAAGCCACTGCGAGACTAGAAAGAGGGGCAGAATGGGCAGGTCCTACACCCATGGTGTAGCTCCGTGGTGTAAGTAAATCCCTGCACAACAGCTTGTCCTGTGTAGTCATGGCCAGCTCTCCCAGCCAGTCAGCCTGAAAGTCAATGCCAACAGCAATCAACAGTCTATACACCAAGGTTGTGGGTTCAATCCCTGGTCAGAGCACATACAAGAATCAACCAGTGAATGCATAAGTAAGTGGAACAACACATTGATGTTTCTCTCTTACCTGCCTATGTCTCTCTCCAAAATATCAATCATAAAAAAAGACTCAACAGGAGGGCACACACAACCCACACAAGGGACACTCCTGGAGCACCCAGCTCAGGTGAACAGGGAGAACACCACCGGGCCTCACAGAACAGCTACTCTGCAGGCCACTCTGCCAAGCCAGGGGGATGTAACAGGTCTACCTAATACATGGAAACAAACACAAGGAGTCATCCAAAATGAGGAGACAAATATTTTTCAAATTAAAGATTAGGTCAAAACTCCAGAAAAAGATCTAAATGAAATAGAAATGAGCAATCTACAGAGTTCCAAATACTGGTTATACTCAGTGAACTTAGGGGAAGAATAGATGAACTCGGTGAGAACTTCCACAAAGAGATAGAAACCATAAAAATAACAAGTCAGATATTAAAAATACAAGAACTGAAATGAACACATTAGATGGCAGATTAGATGAATCAAAGGATTGAATCAGCATTGGGAAGATAAGGTAGAAAATACCCAATCAGAACAGCAAACAGGAAAAATGATATGAAAAAATATAGAATAGTTGGAGGAGCCTCTGGAGTAACAGTAGTTATAGCACACAAAACAGACTGTCAAACAAGGGTACTGATCCCATGATAAAGGGATCAACCCAACAAGAGGATATAACTCTTGGTAAACATCTACATAGCAACAGAGCAATAGCACTACTTGCAAACCTGTGTCATCAACAGATGAATAGATAAAGTGTGCGTGTGTGTGTCAAGTATGTGTGTGTCAAACACGCATAGTGGAATACTATTAGCTATTAAAAAGGAAATCTGCCCTGGCCGGTTTGGCTCAGTGGATAGAGCGTCAGCCTGCGGACTCAAGGGTCCCAGGTTCGATTCCAGTCAAGGGCATGTACCTTGGTTGCGGGCACATCCCCAGTGGGGAGTGTGTAGGAGGCGGCTGATCGATGTTTCTCTCTCATCGATGTTTCTAACTCTCTATCCCTCTCCCTTCCTCTCTGTAAAAAATCAATAAAATATATTAAAAAAAAGGAAATCCTGCCATTTGTGACCGTGTAGATGAAAAATTGAGGGCATTATGCTAAACAAGTCAGATAGAGACAGATAAGTACTGGATGCTCTCACATACATGTAGGATCTAAAAAAAACAAACACCCTAACTCACAGAAAGCAGATTTATGGTTGCCAGGGGCAGGGCTAGGGAACGGGGAATTTGGTGAAGGTGTTCAAAACATACAAACTTCTATTTATAAGATAAATAAGCCCTGATGATGTAATGTACAACATGATGACTATAGTTCACGATGCTGTGGTATAGCTGAAAGTTACGATGAGAGTAAATTCTATGAGAGTAAATTCTGAAAGTTCTCCTCTCAAGAAAAAAAAACATTTCCTTTGTAACCGTATGAGTTGATGGATATTAACTAAGTTTGTTCTGGTAATCATTTCACAATATAGCCAAATCTCAAGTCATTATGCCATACACCTCACATTGCATTCTTTTGTATGTCAATTATATCTCAATAAAACGGGGGGGGGGGGGTAGAAAATACATGCAGAGATCCATGACTGAAAGAGACATTTTAAAACTTTTTCACACCCAAGCCTCCCCTGATGATGGAAGGCCCACCTTGTTTTGTATCAAATATACATACACACAGCTCACATTACACTTTCTTTTCTCAGTTTTGGCAAAACAATATCCTATATAATAAGAGCCCAGCGACCATAATGGCAGAACGACCAGAATGACTGCTCGACCAGTCACTATGAGGTGCACTGACCACCTCTCTGTCCTTTTTCCTGGTTGGCAGGCTCCGATCGCCAATGGCGAATGGGGACCCGGGGTGGGTGGCAGGGGATGCGGGTGGCGCCAGGCCAAGACCTTCGCCCCGCCAGCTGCCCCACACAAAGAGGGCAACCGGTAGGTGGGGGTGGGGCTGGCGAGCAGGTGGGAAGGGCCGACCTCTTGGTCCCTCCCCCGGCCGTCAGGCTCCTATCGCTGGATGGGGAACGGGATCCGGGGTGGTTGGCAGGAGGGGCGGGGCCAGCTGCTGGCAGCTGGGGAAGATGGCCCTGATCACAGGCTAGGCCTAGGGGCCGTACCTGCACACGATTTCGTGCACTGGGCCTCTAGTTCTTTATATGTTTTAATCTATTATACTTATTTCAATTTATATGAATCGAATTCCAGCTTAATTATACTGTTTTGTGGATGTTTAATTAAATGCTTATTCATTTTGATTTCTCAACTTTTCTTTTAACAGTTATAGTCCAATACATTTCTGTTTCCCAGACCTCAAGCACGTTTGCAGGCTCCTGACCATGCCATTGGCCCTCAGCACCCTGTCCAGAATGCTGAGGGTCAATGAGCTCTGACAAGGTATAGGGCCTTTGGGGGGAATTGTGTGTGGTTTTTTGCTCAAAAAGCAGTGGGTGGGGTGGAGAGGAAGACTTAGTTCCTGAAAGATGAGGCTGGTAGGCAAGGGCCAGGACACTCAGGCTCTTGTACATGGAACGGAGGCCTTTAGTACAAAGGAAATGGAGAACCACGGAAGACTTACAAGCAGGGGTGGCGATCATAGTTACATCCTTATTTAGGAAAAAAATAAAATACTGCCTGATGGTTTGGAGCATGCCCTGGAGATAAGGATGGTGAGGAGGCTGCTGCAAATCTCTAATCCAAGGAGTAGTGAAGAGAATTATGAGCCACAGAGGTGGGGATGGAGAGAAGCTGATGGAAAACAGACCGGGCCGCCGGGGAGGAGGCGGGTCTGGGGAGCAGGATGTAAGCCATGCCGAGTAGGGGGCTGTGGGTGAGCATCTGTGGGATGTGTGGGAACCTTGCTGACAACCAGGCTGCCGGGACACCCATTCCTCCCAGGCTGCAACTGGAGGCTGAAGGTATCCATTAGCGCCACGGGGCATTTCCGTTTGGAGCAAGGGAAATGGGAGGGCCAGGAATCTGACCTCTGGCCCTGGCGGGTCAGGGCCTGCTGACTGTGCTTGTTAAAATGTCAGCAGCCGTTCCTTCCATGGGAAAATCTCTCTTTCTCAGCCCCTCGCATGTGGTGACGACCCCAGGAGGGAGGCACAGGGTCAAGGGTCGTGCCAGAGTCCCGGCTCCCTGCTGCTGCTGAGTCTGAAATACAGAGGCAGGAAACCGCAGATTGATGGTGAGAATGAGGGGCACTAAATAAGCCCAGCG
>NW_005871646.1:0-44127 GCF_000147115.1 Myotis lucifugus
TATTTTTTAAAATTAGGAGGTTTTTGGAAATTTTTTAATGTAGTCTTGATAACTTTTAATTTTAATTTTTTTTGCATAAAAATATGACTGCTTTAGGTGTATAGTATGTTAAGCAATTTATCCATGAAATGAAAATTTTGGTTAATACTTCTTGAGCTAGTTTTAATTAATCTGAAAACTTGACTATTATTTTACTGTCAAATTTAATACTTTAATAACAATCTTAGTTTATACTGTAAATATTAATGGAAAGGATTATTCTGTATCCTTGAGAAGGCCCTGAGCAATCCTGGTGTTAAGCTAGATTTAGATATAGGGAGTTGCTGTTAGCCAAGTCTCTGTTATCTGGGTACCGATTTCGGCTGGACTAAGTCTCTTTCTGTTATCTGGGTCCTGATCTGAGCTGGGCATGGGACGCGCAGCAGCCATGGGGGCAGGAGACCTCCCTCAGAAGGGGCGAGTGTTCAAGCCCCTGCATAGTTGGGGGGGTGAGTGAGGATCTGTGCCCCACCTCTGTTGACCCCCAAGTTCTCCCCTGAGGCCCCCTGCGACTGTGCCTGTCTTAGGTCGCCCCTCCCTGAGGGGTCTTACCCGTCATTGACTACCAGCCATCCTCCGGGGCCAAGCAGGGTGATGTGAGGTTTAGTTCTGTCTCCTTGGTAGCGTATGCCCCTGTGGCCTCCATGCCCAGTAACTGCCTTGGGATCCCCTCGCCTGCTGGCGGGGCCCCGGCATTGATCATGGGGAACCCAGGTTTGTTCTCCAGAGAGGGCCCAGCTTACACTATTGGGCAAGAGACAGATCTATGGTACCAGCCACCATGAGGCTTCAACCTCAGTATGAACAGAGAGCTCAGGTAACAGCTATAGGTAATTGGAAGAGGGACCCCTTTGGTAACAAGGGCAAGAGAGGTCAATATAGAATGCTTAAGTGCCTTCCCAGGGGGCCTTCCACACAGTGGAAGGGATAAAATCCTTTCATGTTCTTATTAAATTGCTGCCAAACAATTAGTTTGTAAGCTTGTTTGGAATAAATGTTAATATGCTGTTGTAAAATATTAAAAATTATTAATGAGCTTTTGTTATTTTAAATTATATCTTAAAATTCTACTGCTGTATTTTAAGAAATATTAAATAAGATAACTTGTTTTTCCCTTTCTTAGAGGCAAAAACTTAAAATATATATTTATTAATATTTATTTGATAAAGCTTTCTATGTGATTTCAAGTATATTAAACTGGCTTTATTAAAAAATCCTTTAAGAAGAGAGAATAAACTTTTGAAAACATTTCAGGGCCCATGAAATGTCCCAAAGTCATTCCTTGATTATAGTTTTGAAATCTAACTTAAAAGACTATTAAATATATATGTGTATATATAATTTAAAGATTATATACCTTTTATAATTATTAAAAGATATCAATTAAATTAAAACTGATCTTTGTATTTAAAATTTTTGGTTGGGATAACAGAATTTATCCTCTTTTTTCAATTAAACAAATGTTGAAATTTTATTATAATTATATTATTTCTCTCAATTTATTTAACCAGAACTTTAAACTCTTAGCTGGCAAGTTAAATATTTAGCATTTCTCAATCAGTAACATTTTTAAGAATAAACTTTAAAAATACATGACATAATCAATAGATTTAATTCTATCCTTTAGATTTTTCGTAAGGGAAATTTAGATTAATATTTTAGCATTTTGTTATTTCAGAATATCTAATTCAATTTAGCTAACTCCTAAGCCTGGGGTGCCATTGACTGAAAACAGGTAACCATTAAAATGCAAATTAGTTACATTCTTTCTACTAAGGATGGGAAACTGAGAAGCAAGCCTCTTTTTAAAAGTTGTCACTGGAAGGAAATTTTTGGCCTACCTGCTCTGTTGGGGGAAGGGAGGCTAGCCCTTCCTCTATTAGAAATTGCTTTGGGAAGCCAGCCTTAATTAAAGGGTGTAGCTGTCTTTTACCTGGGCTACTTAGATTTTTATAATTAATATATTTCAATAATTGTTGAGATTTAGATCCAATTTATTATTTTAAGGTATATTCTTTAGCAAATTTTTGTAACAGAGACAATTTTACTGAATTTCCTTTTCAGCCTTGAAGTTAACTTTTTAATATTCTTTATTAGTATTTAAAAACTGTTCTTTATTATGGAAATGCCAATCCTGCTGCTAGAATCTAGCCAGCATCTTTTTTCCTTTGGGTTAAATTTTGCTATTTTTGTTAGGAAATAATCAGTCTTGGGTTTTATTTTGTATATTTGCAAAGAGATTTCAGCTTAAAACTCTATCTAAATGTCCAAAATCGGACAATGGGCGCCTTAGTTCCAAGCTAGTTTTCTCTTTACACGTGTACAGAAATCCCAGACGTATTTTTAAATTTCAGATCCGGTGGCATTTGCTGTAGCTGTATCAGAAATGCAAGGAAATCATCATTTCTTCTCTATGTGGGAGGTTTTAAATCTAATGATATTTTGTTTATTTCAGTAGGCAAGGGCAGCACCCAGGGCAGACAGAATGTCTTATTCCTATGGATCCAAGGTCCAGCCCGGTACTTCCGGGGGTTGCTCGGAATAGCTCTTGTATCTATTTTGCTCTCTGGGGCAGGCTGGGTGCTGTGCAGCCTGCTGGCCTTGAGATGGCATAGAGACAGGAGGGTAAATAGACAATGCCCCTGTTATTTGCCGTGGCTGGGCCGGCCCCTTTTGGTAGTTTCCCGACTGGCGTTGAGGCAAAGAATTTCCCTGGATATCTGTCTTAGATTTACAATCATTTGCCCAATGTTTTCCTTTTTTACATTTAGGGCATAGTCCAGGTTGTTTGGGACCTCTGCCATTTCCTTTATTAATCCCTTTATTAGAAGGACACTGTTTTGCTATGTGTCCTGTTCCTCCACAAGTGTAACACTTGTGTGTTTGACTTTTCCCTGTGCTAAATTGTTGCTGAAGAATTCCTTCAATGGTGGTTCCCTTTAATGCAGCCGCAATGGCAACTCCTTGTATATATGAGGGACCAATATCTGCGCAAATGCGGATATAATCTGAGAGAGTCCCCTGTCTTTGATAGGGCCGCAGTGCAGCTTGACAGGCAGTGTTGGCGTTTTCATATGCCAACTGTTTAACTATTAACATGCCAGCCTCTCCATCCACCACTACTCGGCCAACAGCCTGTAATAGCCGAGAGACAAAATCCTGATACTTTTCATCTGGCCCTTGAATAATTTTTGAGAGCTCCTCTGTTTTCTGACCAGAGGTGGGTAACTTTTTCCAGGCTCTAATCCCAGCTCCATTAATCTGTCCATAAGCTTCCTGGGGGTATTGAATTTGATTATGGGTATCAGCATAGACTCCTTCACCTACCAGCATTTCATAGGAAATATTAATCTGGGCAGCTCGATTGCGAGAAGCTTGTTCCTTAGCCTTTTCATCATATTCTGATTTCCACAAGAGATAATCCCCTCCTGATAAACAAGCCTTGGCAATAGCTCTCCAATCATTAGGTGGGAGAGCCTCTGAGGCTATAGTTTCCAAGATGGTTAAAGTATAAGGGGAAGTGGGCCCATACTGAGCACAGGCTGTTTTTAACTCCTTCAAGGTTTTAAAAGGAAGCGGATCATAAGCACGCTCACGCTGTCCCGTGTGAGGGTTCACCTGTTCCATAACAGGGAAGGCGTGAATGCCCAATTCCTCATCACACTTTCGTGCCTCCTGCAAAGCCATCTGGAGAGGGGAAAGTGGAACTGGTGCTGCACAAGGCAGTGGAGAGTGGCGGGAACGGCCCCCGCGGCTTCTCTTTTTCTTGCCAAGAAGCTTTAATTTTTCTAAAAAGTGTTCTAACACATCCTCTATATCACTGCCCTCTTCAGTTCCAGCAGAAAAACATTCTTCCTCCTCTTCTGCCTGAACAATACTTGTATTATCATCATGACAAAGAGCAGCAGCTTCTTCAAAATCCTCCTCATCTTGAGGAGTTAAATTGTCTTTAAAAGTTACATTATTTCTTTTTAATATACTGTCTTTTTTAGACCCCTGTTTTGTGCTATCACACTGCTTCTCCTTTTTTTCTGGTTTAAGAGACGGTTGATTATGGTCATGCCTGGGATCTAAATAATCCCGTATTAAATTTGATAAGGAAATGCAGACCTCCTGAATGAATTTTAAAAAATTTTCTACTTGCTTGTCATTAACCTTAGTTCCTTTACTATTGAGCATAAACTTTAACATTTGCCCATAAAGAGCATTTTCTCTAGATTCTAATTGCCCCATGCTTTACTCCCGATTACCAAAAAATTGCTCCTCCCTTACCTTAACGAGTGCACTCTTTATCCGGAGGAGTTCCTCACGTCGTCTCTCCAAGCCCGACGGAGTTCCTCACCGCCTTTTTCCCAGTTCCTCAGTCCCGTAGCTCGGGCACCAGATCTGTCAGGGCCAGCCTGACAGGGTTGAGCCGGGCTGAGGCAGGGAGGTGGGAATTGAGAAAAGAAAGAAAGACAGGAAAGCGGGGTTGGGAGGACCCCAGTTCTCTCGATGAACTGAAGCAACTTTATTAGCCACACAATACTATTTATACATAACACACTGAATAGGAGGTCTGTCAAGAGGAACGTACTCTTTGTTCCTCTTAATCTCTAAGGGAGAGACACAGCAGAAGGACAAGTTCTCAGTACAGCATATCTCAGTAAATAGTTACAGACTTCTTGGTAAGCTATGAAAGGCTGTTTTCATTCTACAAATGTTGCTTTCATTCTACTGATAAACACCATCCAAACAAGTCTGGGAAAACTGTGTGAGTAAGGGTCCCAGCCTTGCTAGCCCCTTCAGGTGCAAGGACCTTGCCAGCTTACATCTGGCCCCCAACAAGGGAGCAGGTGAGAGAGATTTTGAATATCATTACAAAACTGTTTTAAATGCTTTATTCAGTGAGATTCTTAACTCAGCCCATTGAGATCAGGGATGACTTTAAAATAAAAGGTCTGCCAATTGAAGGGTTGCAGGCAGGGAAGGCCTTCCAGGCAGAAGAACTAGTCGTGCAATGCTAGGAGGAGGGAGGGAGCACTGCTCACTCAGGCACCGTATAAAGCAAAGAGCAAGTGCATCTCAGGTTGCAGAGGAGCTGATGGTGTGGACTGTGCAGACACTGGCCTTGGGCTATAGTGTGGAGTCTTAAACCAGCAACCCACTGGCCAAAGAGTGTCCGTGTGTGCATGTGTGTGTGCATGTGTGTATGTGTGCACATGTGTGTGCACGTGTGTGTGTGTTGCTGGCAAGCCTCTGTTGAAACACTGGAAGACCTGCCACAGGTGGCTGTCCTTTCCTTCTGGGAAACCACAAGTGGACCTAAATAGTGACTGCCCTTTGGAAGGGGCATGAGCTATCCGGTTCACGAAAGTCGCCCACATCCCCCTCACACATTGGTGTTATCTGCCAGGCCCCTGTCCCTAGGTGAGTGTGCAAGCCCTGGCATAGAGCTGTTAAAGGGAGCTTGGAGTTTAACATGAGCCCTCAGTCTGTCTTCTGAGCACCCTGCACCCAGGGAGTGGGCTCCCAGGAGCCCGACATAGGCTTGGCACACAGCTGGGCATCACTACATTTATGTTGAACCGAATTGGATTCACATGAAAGATTCTGGCACAAAACCTCTTTTCGGGTAGCTGATAGTCCTCACACAGTGAACACTGAGTTAATTTCCAATCGCCGTGATCGCACTCCCGGACCCATTCCCTGCAGTAAACCCTTCATTGCTTCTACTCAAAACGTTAACCAGTCCTTCAGCATGTCTGTGATGCGGTGTGAATCTATATCGTACTCATCCATTCGCTCATTTATTCGTTGGTTCAACAGATATTTATGAAGCACCCATAAATGCCAGAAATTATATAAGAGGTTGATAATTTATTAACAATAATTAAGCAAAGCAGACATACCTCTTGCCCTTCTGACTTACTGCTTAATAGTAACGATGGTAAAATTCATATGGCATGCATGGCACCAGGCACTGTGCTTGGCACCTCCCTAAACCATTTCATTTAATGCTGTGATGGGTACCATTAAGTCTGTGATGGGTGCCATGTCATCATGCATTTCAGAGGTGAGTAAACCGAGGCACGCGGAGGTGATGCCCACAGTCACACAGCTGGAGAGCGGGCCCTCGCAGCCTGGCCCCCAGTCTGTCCTCATTGCCGCTTGTCCTGCTGGAACGGCACTGGGAGGTGCCCGCTGAGCCTCAGCATGCTGGTCATCGGGTGTGGCCGGCCCTGGCGCTGCCTAGGGCAATGGAAACCCTGGAGGCAGAGGAGCTCCAATAGCAGGCTCTGACTCGTGCCCGTAGTAACCAGTTTTCCCTGATGTCACACGTTTCTGCTTCTTCTTTTGAGTTGGAGGCACCCAATGCAAGACTAGCACTAGGAGGCAGCGGGTTTGCAACCAGCAGCTGACGGCTGCAGTCTCTATGTGCAAGGCAGCCAGCTGTCCAGGAACGTGGTCCTAGGGAAGAGACACCTCAAGGAGAGCAGGCCAGCCGGGCCTCCTTTGCTCCTGCCATCCCTGGTCCTGGAGGGCTGCCCGTCTCCTCCTCCTCCAGGCCTCGGTGTGCTTTTCTAAACACATCGGGAGCCCTTTTCTCTTTCTTGGCTCAAGAAGAGGCCTGGGCTTCAGGTCACATTTGCTGCTTATCATGCCACCCCCTCCCTCTCTGCCTTCCTCCCTGGAAGGGGGGACACTCCCCTCCCCAGCAGCCTCGCACTTTGAAGGGCACACAGCACACGCGGTCTGGCTGGAAGAAGGGGCCCAGAAAAATGTGTGACCTGCTCAGGGCACCCAGCCCGCAGGGAGCGAGCGGCATTGCACAGAGACTCTAAGCTCCATGTGGGCTCAGTCCACATGCGTGTGTGTTCCTGTCTGCGGCCCGTTTCCAGCACAATGCCTGGTACACGGCAGGCGGCTCAGCGAATGTTTGTTGAGTGCATAAGTGAGTGCCGACGACCTACTTTAATTCTTCCAAAGAAGAGCAGCAACAGAAAATGCAGGCTTCCGCAGTGTGGTGACTGCGGGGGTGGGCATAGAGGGGATAAAAACGAAGGGGAAAATGAAACTAAAATAAAAAAATAATAAATTTAAAAAGGAAAGAAAATGAAGGCTTTGTGTTGGCTGTGCTTTGTATGCAAACTGATAAGCTGTTTGCCCACAGCTAAACTACCTGCCCCTGTAGCCACTGGGCAGGTGGGTGGTGCTGAGCCGAAGATGTTTAATCAAACAGCAACACTCCCAGCCGAGCCCCGTAGTGTAGCCGCTGACACCCCAGCGGGTCCCCTGGTACCCAGTGCTCGTCACTTTGGTCTGCAAAAGAAAAAAAAGCCAAACGAGCCCCCGGTGCACACGGCAGCCACCAGCTAGGAGTGAGGGGTGGGCGGCGTGGCTGGACACAGCCCCTCGGATGAGTACAGGGAGAGTTAGCCAGGGGGTGCCGTGTGATGCCGGGAGGGGCAGTGGACAGGGTCTCGGTCACGTGCTGTGGGTTTCATGAAAGTGATTGATCTTCAGGCACAGAGATGAACTCACTGTCTCTGTATCCCCTAACCCCGGGCGGGAGTGGCGGGCATTCTCACAGGCCCTGCAAGGCCTCCCAGGAATCCCTCCCCAGACCCCATGGCACAGCCTGCCGGCTGATAGGCACTGTTTGTTTTTGCAAAGGAAAGAGAGGGATGAACAGGTGCACCTCTGGCTAATGGTCCATTTTCTCCAGCTTATCTGGAAGCATCTGGGTGAGCAGGGGCATCGAATGGGCTCTAGCGTTTAATACATTGGGTATGGCTGATGCTTAATGTCTGATTGGCCAGGCTCTTATCCACTGAGCTTCGGTGTTCGGGTCTCTACAATGGGGATATATTTGTTTAAACAGGAAAATAAACAAATTTATTTTGATATCAATAAAAATACAATTAACTGCTTTGTCTTTTCTGGGGAAAAGCAAACTACATGGCTAATTATAAAAATACCTTAGGAAAGACTCTTGGTCCACTTTATTTTATTTTTTATTGTTGATAGTATTACAGATGTTCCCCATTTTCCCTGTTTCCCCCCTCAACCCAGCCCCGGACCCACTCCCTGCCTTCACAGGTTAATCTCTTCCTGTTCTCCCAGCTGCCCTCCCCTGAGATCTGTCAGTCTGTTCCATATGTCCAGGTCTCTGGACCTATTTTTGTTCTTCAGTTTATTTTGTTGATTAGATTCCACACATAAGTGAGATCATGTGATACTTGTCTTTCTCTGACTGGCTTATTTCCCTTAGCATAATACTCTCCAGGTCCCTCCATGCTGTCTCAAAGGGTAAGAGATCCTTCTTTTTTACTGCTGCATAGTGTTTCATGGTGTAAATGCACCACAGCTTTTTTATCCACTCATCTACTGATGGGCACTTGGCTTTTTCCAGATCTTAGCTATTGTAAATTGTGCTGCTCATAGGGGTGCATACATTTTTTCTGATTGGTGCTTCGGGTTTTCTAGAATATATTTCCAGAAGTGGAATCGCTGGGTCAAACAGCAATAACATTTTTAATTTTCTGAGGAAACTCCATACTGTTCTCCACAGTGGCTGCACCAGTCTGCATTCCCACCAGCAGTGCATGAGGGTTCCCTTTTCTCCACATCCTCGCTAGCACTTGTCATTTGTTGATGTGTAGATGGTAGCCATTCTGACGACTTCCAAGAGGCAGCGTCCCCCCATGCAATTCAGTCTCCTGTTCCCACCTGGTCTGCACAAGGGCCACCCCTAGGAGCAACTGAAAGAACCACTGGGACTGCCCCTGGTGTGGAGGGTCTGCCTGTATGTGTCTGCAAGTCCTGGGGGCTGATTCTTCGGGTGCAAAGGAGCAGAAGACAGGCAGCTGGAGGAGGAAGGATGCACTTAGGTCAGGGGGCAGGGTGAAAGGGGCCGGTGGCTCTCCTTGGGAAATTCACAAGGACCTACTCAGAAGGCAGAGTCAGAGGGTTTGCAGAATGTAGTCCCAGAGTTTACTCGCTGAGATCAGCAGGTCCCTGTCCTTCCGAAGGCCTGCGTGGACCAGGGACCAGCCGTCAGGGCTGCTCGGTCCGGGCGCCAGCCGATGCGGGAGGAGGTCTCGGTGTCTGACCTAAATCTCTGGTGCTCGGGCCTGAGCTCTTTGCTTACAAACCCTCCCAGCTGCCTTGGGAAGGAAGGGGAGGAGGGGGAAATAGTGTCGCCCTTTGAACAAGCATTTTTACGTTGGGGAGTTTATTCGACAGAAATAGATAAAGATGCTTAATGAAGGTCTGCAGTGGACAAAAAATAAAATCAGCAATGTCTGGCCCTGGGTGACTATTCCGTGAATATTACTGACGTAGAAAAAAAGTCCCTGGTTTATTTCTAACAGAAAACAATCAGGTGCACACAATGTTGTATTGTGCCCCACGAGTAAATACTCAGGACGCAAGACCAGATTGAGTCATTTAATAAGCTGGCCACTGAGAGGGACTTATGGCTCCAAATCTCCCAGTCCCAAAATGGTGGCAACATCATGCTTATATAGGCAAATATTACAAAGGTATCGATTACATCTTTGGGTTTGGAATGAGGAACCTGGTTTGCACAAAGCAGTTACAAAAGCGAAATTGAGCAAGTTAGTTAACTATAAAGATTAATTATAGTTTTGGGTCTCCGGATCACTGAATCAACGGAAACACATTATCTGTAGCCACTGAGGCAAATTTAGGGTAATTGTGCTGTCCTGCTTCCCAGGTACAGAAGAATGTGCTTTGATGACCAGTAAGATCACAATCAATGGGATATTCAAACCACCAACAGCGAAGGATTCAATCGATTGGGATAGCATACATAAGTTCAGAAAATCAAAGTAACTTTTCTGTTGTTAAACAAAGCAAATAAGTACAGAAACCAAACAGCAGGGTTAAAGTTAAACTGCAGTTTCTACCTGAGATGATTGCTACCATACTTCAACAGTAGCATTCCGGGCGCTGGCTGTGCGGTCTAGTCTTTAGAATGTGGACACATCAGAACCTGAGGACATCCACCCCATGGGTAACAATGCTGAGCTAGGGCCGCACAGCGCACCTGCTCGCAGGGGCTCCCAGCCACAGCTGATGCCCCGCGGGGGGCCACAGGGAGGCAGCCACTAGGGTCCCCTGCCCGGCCCCAGTGCCCTGTCTGCTGAGTCACCAAGCCACCCGGCTCTCACCCCGAGTCCCTGGGCATGGCCTGTCCATGAGGGTGGGCTTCTCACCCGGCTCCCAGAGGGAGCACCCCAGAGGCAAGTATTGAAAGAGCCAGCGATGGCCCTGGCTGCGGTGTCACTCCCCCAGAGTCTGTTGGTCAGAACCAGCTCCAACTCAGCAAGAGGAGGCTGAGCGGGGGGCCGCGGGGACCTACCTGCGGCCGGAGCGGGACGCGGGGGCGCTGACCCACGGGCCGGGCGGGCCTGCGCCTTCTCAGTGGAAGTGGCAGCTCCTGCATCACCCAGGGGACCAGGCCGGCTGCCGGGCTGGCGCGCCTCTTGCTGGGTGGCCTCGGTCACTGGCCGCCCCGGGCGCCGACGCTCAGATCGCTCAGCCTGGGAGCGCGGCGGGGCAGCCCCTGGGAGCGCCGCTCAAGGCGGATGCCCGGTAAAGCCGGCTGCGAGCGCTGTGCACGGAAGCGCCTGCTTTCACGGTGTGTTTTCCTTTTGTGATTGAAGACATCGTTTTCAAAGACGGAAAAGAAAAAGAAACCGCTTAGCACTAAGAGATATACACTCGGAATTCGCGCCCTCCCCCGCGCCCCCCGGGAAATGCCCTGGAGCCCCGGGCCCCTCGGGCGGGTCCGGTGGGTCCGGCGGCCACTCCCCTAGCCCTGGCGCTTCCGCACAGCCCGCTGCAGAGGCGGGAAGCCGTCCCGGAATGTGACTGAGAGGCTCTGCGGGCGCGGAGCCTGGGCTTTGTGCCGCAGCTCACATCTTCCCATGACGCCCGGACAGAGGGCCGCCTCCTGGAGGCTGAGGACCCAGGGCCGGGCGCTGGCGGGGCCGGCTCTCCCAGAGGCTGGCGAGGGAAACTGAGGCAGGACCGCAGTCAGGGCCCGGGCTTCTGCTCCCTCACAGCGCTCCGCCCACACCCCCCTGTGTTTGGGGGAACGCGTGCCTCGGGGGAGGAGACGGTTTTGATGCGGGAATTACAGCAAACGCCGCTCCTGCCGAGTTAAACCTCCGCCTTCTCGTTTCCTTTTTAGAAAATCGATGCGCCAGCGGGCCTCCTCGCCCTGCGGGCCCCTGCGCAGGTCTGTCTCCTGCAAGGACCTCCGGAGTGGCTTTGGAGGGCCCCGGGCATCTACCTGCACAGAAGCAACCGGAAACGCAGGGCCTGTGGCTTAGTTTCCCAGGAGAGGCAGTGAGCAGAGACCTAAGGAAATGTCAGCTATGAATACCGAGCGTTTGCGTGACGGCTGCGTGATGGAGGCGTAATTAGACGGGACAGAGACATTTGAAAGCGTTTGATGGAGAAGTTTAGCACCACCCGTCAAGCGGGGTTCAACTGGGAGTGAGAGACTGGTGAAAAGTCAGGATACATATAACGTTCTTTTCTGGGGAGACCCTAGCATCTATTCATTCCTGCCTCCTTAGGGCTGCGGGCAAGGTGGGGTGTGAGAGAACGTGGGCATGGCTCAATGGATAGAAAAAATAGATTCTGAGAAATGAGGTGCTTTTCTAAGTCAGGGGGACAGGATCCCTTTCCTCCAGCTGATAACCTTTCCTATGACCCAAATCAGCGGAGCAGAGTTTGGCATGCCTTAGAGTCAGGCAAGCTAGAGTCGACTGCTCCCTCCCCCACCCACTCACTATGTGGCTTTGGGCAAATCCCTAAAAATCCAGCCTCATCTGTAAAATGTGGATGTAGGCATGACAAGAGGCCTCCTTTCTCTTCCATGATTCCCACCTCAGGGGCTTTGCACTTACCATTCCCACTGCCTGGAATGCTTTTCCCACATACATGTACGTGTAATGTCTGTGCATATATAAACACATATTGACATGTTTGTGTACCTGTGTGCATGTCTATATGTGTGTATATAAACAGATCTAGACATATATAGATGTGTGTCTATTTGCAGAGATATGTCTATATATGTTTGTATATGAATAAACAAATTGCAGCACATTTACACACAGGAATGCCACATAGCTGTTAAAAGGAGTGAAAGAGATCTACAAGTACCCAAAACACACAGGCCTCAAGAACTAACGTTGAGTGAAAAAAGTAGCTGGATGGTGGACTCAGTAAAAGAAAGTAAGAGCAGACAGCATGGCCCTGAGACTGTGGCTGCCCCTGAGGGAGCAAGAGGAGGTAGGAAAGGATGGGAAAGAGGAGGGAAGGAAAGAGTGAGACTGCAGGGCCCCAGCCGGTGTGGCTCAGTGGATAGAGAGTCGGCCTGCGACTGAAGGGTCCCAGGTTCAATTCTGATCAAGGGCACGTACCTTGGTTGTAGGCTCCCGGCCCTGGTCGGGGGCATACAGGAGGCAACCAATCAATGTGTCTCTCTCACATCAGTGTTTCTTTCTGTCTCTCCATCTCTCTTCCACTCTCTCTAAAAATCAATGGAAAAAATATCCTCGGATGAGGATTAAAAAAATAAAATTAAAAATATATTTAAAAATACAGAATGGGCCTTCAGGGAGAAAGAGAAGGAGGGAGAGAATGGGCCTGTGGGAATTTAAGAGGACTTCAGCTGTGTGGATAGAGTCATTTCTTTAAAAAAAAAAAAAAAAAAAGAGAACAGAAAAAAATATGACAAAATGTTACAGTTTGTTTAACGTGAATGCACTGGGGTATGTATATTTCATATTTTAAAAGGAGGGAGAGAAAGGAAATGAGATTCCAGCCCCCGATTCCAGCTTTGCCACTGGACCTCAGACAGAGGACATAGGTTCTCGGAGGCCAGTTCTCACAGAAGGATGAGTAACACTCAATTCAGGGCCCTGCGAGCTGGTGGCAGAGGCGTCTGAGGGAGGGACAGGACGCCGTGCCATGTGGCAGGAGCGTGAGTCCCAGTGCCTTTCCAGAGGTGCCCTATGCAGAGAGACATTTGTTTTCAAAACTGATCAGGAATCATGTGGGTGCAGCTTCAAGCAAATCTGACGCCAAGAGAAATAACAGGTGCTGCTGTCCCAGCACACACTCTGCACCGCAGGCCCGGACACGGCCAGCACAGGTCTGCACGGACTGACCGCCTGGACGGAGGGCGCGGGTGGTGGAAGGGAAGCTTGACTTTCCTCTGCTGTTATTTTAAATGATGTGCTGTGTGTGCAGGTCACCTGCTCAGAAAACAGTATTATTTTTAAATTAATTGAAAGGCCACGATCTTGTCCGTTCCTTCCATTCTAAACCTACTCAAAAAGCAGAGGCCCTGAGTCCCATTTATGAAAGGCTCTCACGAGGTTGTATAGTCAGCCTCCTCCCTGAACACCCAGCCCCATGCTGCCTTGAGGTCGCACAAAGGGAGGCGAGGGTGTGAGATTGGTGCTTAGGGAGGCTGGGCAGTTCCCTCAGCTCCCTGGGCCCCGGGGCATTCCTGAAGGGCGCATGGGGCAGCCCCACCGGCTCTATCAGAGGAAAAAGTAAGTTGCAACATGAGCATCAAACTGTGTCAAAATAGCACCCGCACATTCACGGGAGGTGTGATTTGCCGGGCAAACGTGATCTCTCCAAAGCCTTGGCTCTGTCTCCCCCACTCTCGCAGGAGGGCCGGCCGCCTATGCCCGGGCCCCCTGAGGCCAGGGAGACCTCTGGCTTCCGAGATAAAGCAGGTCCTCCTCTCCCCGCAGCGAACATCCTGACGGTGATCATCCTGTCCCGGCTGGTGGCGCGGAGGCAGAAATCCTCCTACAACTACCTCCTGGCGCTGGCCGCCGCCGACATCCTGGTCCTCTTCTTCATCGTGTTCGTGGACTTCCTGCTGGAGGACTTCATCCTGCGCACCCAGATGCCCGCGGTGCCCAACCAGGTGGTGGGCGTGCTGGAGTTCTCCGCCATCCACACCTCCACCTGGATCACCGTGCCGCTCACGGTGGACCGCTACATCGCCGTCTGCCACCCGCTGCGCTACCACGCCGTGTCCTACCCCGCGCGCGCCCGCAGGGTCATCGCGGGCGTGTACGCCGCCTGCCTGCTCACCAGCGTCCCCTACTACTGGTGGCCCGACCTCTGGGCGGAGGGCCACGCCAGCTCCGCCGCGCACCACGCGCTCGTCTGGGCGCACTGCGTCACCGTCTACCTGGTGCCCTGCTCCATCTTCTTCGCCCTGAACTCCGCCATCGTGCGCAGGCTGCGGCGGAGGAGCGCGCTCCGCCTGCGCGGCTGCCCCGCGGGCCGCACCACGGCCATCCTGCTCGCCATCACCTCGGCCTTCGCCGCGCTCTGGGCGCCGCGCATCGCCGTCATCCTCTACCACCTGTACGGCGCGCCCGTGCGGAACCGCCGGCTGGCGCACGTGGTGGCGGACGTGGCCAACATGCTGGCGCTGCTGAACACGGCCGCCAACTTCTTCCTGTACTGCTTCATCAGCAGGCGCTTCCGCGCGCTGGCAGCCACCACGCTCAGGGCGCTGTTCACCTGCCGCAAGCAGCCCGCGCAGTTCCCCGCCAGCCACAACTTCTCCATCACCAGCAGCCCCTGGGTCTCCCCCGCCAACTCGCACTGCATCAAGATGCTGGTGTACCAGTACGACAGGGATGGTAAGCCTGCCAGCGCCTCCCCGTGACCCCGGGCTGATCCAGGCCGGGGTAGGAGGGCGGCGACAGAGGCTGCCTGCCTCCAGGGGCTGAGCAGCTCAGACTTCGGGTGAGAACAGACAAAAGAGAACAAAGTTTCCACTTGCGCCATTATTGTCACAAAGGCGTCGTGACAGCTAAAGTCCCTGCCAGTTTGAAGGTCGCGTCATCACCCTGTGGCCAGTAAGGATGGGGTAGAGACACGTGTGAAATAGTCTGTGACTTGGCCCTGGCGACAGTCACACTCACCGGAACTGTATGTGGTGCATGAGGCGCAGTACCCCTAGCTGAGCCACTCTTCTTCAAAGAGCTGGGGTCACCCGTCACTTCCCAGTGCTCTTCCCAGCAGCTAGCAGTGCTGACCAATCTGGGATTTTTCTGGAGTGCCCTGTGTCCCAGACAAGCTGTGGTTTTGGAGTGGCCCCAGCACTCCTCGCTGCAAAACGAATCTGTGAGAACAGGGTGGTATCGTGTCATCACCCTGTGGCCAGTAAGGACGGAGTAGAGACATGTGTGACCCTGGCCAGAGCTTCTTCGGAAAGACTCCAAACCAACATCACTCTACCCTCAGCCTTTGAGGTCCGAGGCACAGTCTTTCTATTCACCGTGATGTGGACACTTTATCCATCTCCTTCAACGCAGAAACCCTACTGCTGCATGGCGGAGAGGATGGTTTCTTGAGCCCAGAAGAAAAAAACCCACTTTGCCATTGTTTCAGTTCACCCATGTGAGCTGTGTGCAGTCCTGTTAGTCGAACAGCTTCCTGCTGCAGCCCTGCTGCCCTTCCCGGAGAAGCCTTTCGCACACAGAGCCGCCACCGCCTCCTTGCTTGCTGAAGCCCCCACCACCTCCTTTTATTTGAAGTGACTTCTGAGCTGGATTTGATTTTCAAGGGCCAAGAGCTGTAGCTCTCCAGGTGTGAAGATGGGATTCTCTGCTTTGCCCACAGGCCAGCTGGCTTTGCCATCCAGCCACACATGCAGACACACACGTGCAGGCACACACGTACAGGCACACACATGCAGGTACACACACAAGCAGACACACATGCAGACACGCGCGTTCGCATACACATGCAGGCACACACATGCAGGCACACACATGCAGACACAGTTGACATGGTGCCCGTGTTGTCCACTTGTCTGCCCTTGGATGCACATGGCGCAGGATGATGGTGAAGCTATTTAACCCAGATCCTTTGCAAAATGATAAAATATAAATTTATGTATTTATTCTCCCCTTGCCTATCCAAGGCAAGAACAGTACGAGGTGGTAATTAATAGCAGCTTCCCTGGAAATTACCACTCACATGTGCGCATGCGTGAGCACACACACACACACACATGCACGTGCGCGCATACACACAGTTGACTATATTAGCTTCTGTGTATCTAGTGATGTGTTTGAAAGGAAAAGCCACACTGGAGCTCCTCTTATTCCACCTTTCGTTCTCTCTCAGATTCCCTTTTCTGGAGGAAATCACCTGAACAGCTTTGGAATTGCGTAAATAGTCTTCGTGACCAAACAAACAGCAGACGGTCCGCCTGAACCCTTGGTTCCTCGGCATTTTTGTTTCTAAATTAGAAGACATGTCCCCCTTTTCCAGGGAATTGGATGCATGAGCGCAATAGTGAGCGCCCAGAGCCACAGAAGCCCTGAACATCAGCCGGTGCCCTCAGTACTGACTCCGTGTAATTTTAGGTCATGTTAGTCCTGATGATCCTAATTCCCGCTCCTTTTTACTAGTCACAGTAGAATAATATCATCTTACCCAAAGTTTCGATATGAAAGTCAGTCCAGAAAACAAAAACCAGCAGAGCCGAAGCTGCCCGCCCGGCAGCACCCTCTGCAGGGAGCCCTAGTGGGGCCACATTCTATCCTTAGAACCATCTGACACAGCAAGTCTTGCTCCAGCAACGAACAGATGCTGATCTTCAGTCTGAGGACAAGATAGAACTGGCTTGTGTTTGGGGACACAAGGTCTGACTCTACAGTGTGTGAGAATGTTAGGCTCAGTGGCAGGCTCCCATTAGCAGAGGCTCATAGAGCCATGAGACTGGGGAGCAAGCAGGTTCCTGCCACTCTCCCCAAGGCACCTGCGCCCCGAGTGGCATGGCGGGCAGGCTCCCACACCCCTGAAGTTGCATTTCTCTGTTTCTTTTTTGCTAAGCATGTGTAGTCAGATGTGTGTTCATTTAACATGTGTATGAGGAGATTCCACCACACCTCCTATGAATAAACATTGACCAGTGGCTGCCTACACTTACATTTATAGTAGCCCGTCATTCTGAACATGCCAGCTTGAGCACATGTGAACGGGCCGCAATGCAAGGTTAGGCAGTTCCTCTTTAGAATGCATGTAAGATGGGAGGGGTACGTGTGGGCTCAGTGCTCTCCGCTCCGTGGTTTGAGTTACACGTGAAAGGTCGTTGCTGATGTTTAAAAGTAAAAGCTGGGCGTGCGTGCGAGGTGTTTTCCTTGTTCACTCGCTTGTCACTTCTGTTAACAGTAGAGGCTGCACCAAGTGGCCCTGTGACCCCTTCCTTCTGACTGTATTTTGTATTTTGATAGAATGATATTTAAAAGAGGTCTAGTTTTTAAATTTTTCCTTTTGCATTGTTTATTTTTATTTTTCAATTACAGTTTGCTTTCAGTATTATTTTGTATCAGTTTCAGAGTTAGACAATCACATTCTTTTCAATCACATAATTTCCCCCTGATATTCACGGTGCCCACCTGGCACCATATATAGTTATCACAATATTAATGACGCTGCAACATTAAAGTACAAAATGCTGTACTTCACATCCCGACGCTATTTCATTACTGCCCATTGGTACTTCTTCACCCTTTACAGACGGTCTGATTCTTGTAGGCACTCTGTGGTACTGTCTTTTGACTAAAATGCATATGAACGCCTGTTGGGTTAGGTTGATATATGTCTCCTAAATGCATTTCAAATAATCTATGGACTTCTAATTTATTGTTATTTTCAATTTATTACTATTTACAGTAATAATTGTGGGCAATAATGAAAAAGGTTTTTTTTTTAATTTTGTCTTTTCCTCAGGCCAGTTTGGAAATAAAGCCTTGCATTTTGGAGCTGCCATGTAAGCAGCTGCTGCTGACAGCCCCAGGCAGCTCCCGCCCAGGTCTCTGTGGTGCCGCTAGCTGCCTCTAGTTCTCCGTGTCTGTGTCCTTCTGGACATGCAGTGATGCTCCAGACACACGCACTATGTCTTCTGGGTGAATAATGTGAGGACTGACGTGTCTCATGGGGAAGGAAATGAGGAGGATGAGAGACAAACCATAAAAGCCAGGAAACGAGAGGGCACACACTTCATTCTGCAAACACTGCAACTGGAGAAGATTACTTTGCACAGTTGTTCCTCCTTGTCCAATGGGGAGGCCTAAATGTAGGCTATTCCAGCTCAAGTAACAGGATAGAGTGTTATAATAGAAAACCAGGAAATGTTCATATTTTCTTAATTAGAGAATACATTGTATTTGGACTTGTCTGTATTATAATAAATTCTAATATGGTGCACACGTGGTGTTTGGTATTTGCATATATGTTCAAGCCCTTGCAGAACACTGACTGAAATTGTTTTGATGAGCATCTTGCTTATACTTCGTTCTGATCCGGTCTACATCCTGGTGAGTCAGATATATTTCAGAATTTAAGGCCACTGAACTCAGATTCCAGCGGTCCTGACTTAGGCAGCTTGCTGGGTGTAAATCTGAATGCTCTTATGTCCACATCTTCTCTGTGTCTTCCAGACAGTCAGAGCTCATTGTAGGTAGAAACCTAGCATAAGGCTAAGAGCTTAGACTTAGAAGTCAGACAA
Organism: Myotis lucifugus; assembly: GCF_000147115.1. NCBI lineage: Eukaryota > Metazoa > Chordata > Mammalia > Chiroptera > Vespertilionidae > Myotis > Myotis lucifugus. Next base: position 18,626 of record NW_005871646.1, read on the forward strand.
TCATGGGTTCATGGCCCAGCTCCACCATTGACCAGATGTATGGCCGTGAGCAAAGCCCTGAGACCTCTGAAAGGCCATCCTCAGGCAGAAAAATGGTGCATGAGATAATTTTTTCCCAGTTGCCTGCAAGGTATGTATGAGCTTTCATGGTCAGTAAGCCAAGGTTTGAGTCCATTATTGTGAGCTATAACTTTCCCGGCTCTGCCACTTCCTACCTGCATGGCCCTGGGCAATGTTCTCAATCTCTCTGGGTCTCCATTTCCCCTCCTAAAACAGGGGTAACAATAACCCAGGACATACCTCATGGGGCAATTACTAGCAGTAGAACTAAAACGAGCCGCCAAGTGTACATCCTTTCCCAGGAGAGGATGCGGGGCCCAAAGAGGTTAATGATTTTGTCCAGAGTAGAAGCAGGTCACCTAACATTCTATCCTCCCCACTCTGCCTCATCGCTTCCATGATTCTGACTCATGCTCCAAAAGGTCACATTAGTTTTTGCCCTTTTTAGACTTGGGTAGACTGCATAGTTTTCCAACTCTTCAAACCCAGAGCATCCAAGAGATCTATTATAAAAGCATCATAATTAAAATATTTGGTTTGACCTTCCCCTGTGAGGGAAATACTTCAAATTGACTGCACAGCTCTCATACTTGTTATGCATTTTCCTCACAAACCACCATAGATTCTGACAGCCACCCACAAACTGTTGTCACAATCCACCTTTGCATCAACTTGGAGAATGAAAGTAACTTACAAGCGGTTGAGAAGGAGATATAGGAAAGCAAAGACTTTGCTAGGAAGGTCACACATAGACGCTGTTAGGCATAGCCACAGCGTCCTCATTAATTTTGCTCACCATGCAGGGAGGCGGGAGAAGAGTGAAGTGATGGCAGCTGAACTGTGTAATAATAAGCCTCTGGTGGGTGTGCTCAGCTAAATGTGACGGCTCAGCCTCTGCGGACGCGTGCGATGAATCCACATGCTTGCCAGGCACCACAAGGAAAAGGGGCTCGTGTCAACTGGGATAAATAGACACCAGGAGTTTCCTGGTTTATTACGAGAATGTATCACTGTCATGCCAGAAAAATAAAACTATTCTGATTAAAAAAAAAAACACAGAGAAAATAAACCAGGGCCACTGGGAAGAGGATGCTTTCTCATCAGCTCTGCGGGAGGAGTCACGGGTCTCAGGCGCTTTGTTGCCTGTGAGTGTCAGGAGCACATTTTCTCTCCACCGGAGACAGGGCAGGAGGGTGAGGCTTAGACACAGCATGAAGCATCCAGATTAAACTCCAAGAAGAAATCTCCACGTGATGCTACTAACTTTGCAAATGGTCTTTGCAGGCATCCGTAGGACCTATTTTCCCAGACATATTTCCACATGTACTATCAGTCAGTCTTGGAGGGAAGCAACTTTCACTCAGAGAGTTTCAATGAAAAGCCTTTCATCAAGAGACTGCTAAAAGTGGTCTGAGCAGGAATACGGAAACCAACAGGAGCCACTGAGGCACCGAGGAACTAGAAGTAAGAGAAGCCTTCCCTCCTGAGGCCATGGGTGACAGCGGGAACCGCCTCTGCAGCCCAGCCAGGCTGTGCTGTGGAGGCAGCCTCCCAGCAAGCACCCACGCCCAGCCGGGGCCATGATGCCAGAAAGGAGGGCGGTGCCCGATCTCGCTCTCCCTCCCCTGATATTACCTGATGCCTCCCCTGGCCATGCTCAAAGAGAAGTCAGTCAGGAAGAGAGAGCAAGTGGTGCAGTCCACAGGGGCCAGACACCCAGACACAAAACAGTAAAAAAAAGGTCCAGGGTGAAGTGAGACATAAAACTATTGAAGAATGCCCAGCAAGGGTTAGAGTCTTAGTTCTCTACCATTGGATATTGAAGGGACCTTAAGGAGCATGTCACTCAAATATCAAAGGAAGCTAAGCCCTCAGAGATCCCCTGACCCAAAGTCACACAACTTTGATGTTGGTAGGTCCTATTTCCAACAATTTTCTAGCACATCCCCCAAAACATAGTATAGACCGTCACATACTTGTTTTCTAACTGTCATCGTTAGACATTTATTTTATTGATGCTTAGCATTTCTAATGATCAGACTCTCAACCTGAACATGTTCAGGAATAAAATGGAGAAGGTCAAGAGGGTGGGCACTCATTTTATAACCACATGTCCTAGGTACTCTGTGGTCATTCATTTACTTGACTAATATGAGTTGAAACGACTGTGTGTCAGGATCTATTACAGAAGTAGTGACTCACCAGCGAAGAAGACAGGTGGGACCCTGCCCTGGGAGCACTTACATTCTAGCAGCAGAGACAACACCCAGAGAAGTAAGTAAGAAAATCCCAGGCCATGGTAAGTGCTGGTAAATAAGTAGCAGTGAGCAGCTGGGCCAGGCAGAACAGGTGAGGTAAGTTAGGCAGAGAAGATCTTTTCAAGAAGTTGGCAACAGAACTCGGTCCCACATCAGAAGGAGGCAGCCATGCAGCGAGCATCCAGCTTGGGCACCAGTAAGGGCAAGGGCCTTGTGATAGAAATGACCTGAGTGCCCCTGGGGGAGTGGGTGGAACAAGGCAGGGAGGGGCAGGCAGGAGCAACAGCATGAAGAGATGTGTGGGCCCTGGTGAGGAACAGTGGGAAGCCATGTGGGAATATTAAGTCAGAAACTGATCTCTTCTTACCTCACTTAATCATCACAACAACTCATGAAGGGAATATTATTACCTCCATTTTTCAGAAGAGAAATCTGAGTCTCAGGGCAATTAAATTAAGTTTTCTCAAGGTCACAGTGAGTAGCTTATGAGTTTGTTTTCAAGCTCAGTCCTATCTGGTCCCATGAGCCACTTCATTAGGACATTTTTCATTGTCATCTGATACCCACTCTTCTGAATTAGCAACTCGTTCCTAACAGCCTTTTCATCATGCAAGGTTGATATTTAGGCTAAAGACATCTTGTAGTTTCATTACTGAGGGGTCAGAAATGATCAGGTCATAATATCATATGGTTCTGTTTCATGACCCAATTCATGTGTCTGATAAAATCTCTGACAGTCACAGTCCCACAAGATTGCAGGCTCTACTGGTAGTTGAGGCATTAAAAAGGTATATACTTTTTAAACTTTCCTGCAACACCCTTACTTATATTTTCAATGTCATTGTTTTGCAAATACTTTTATACACAGATTTCAACTTTTGATCCTTCTCAAGCGTAGGTGCTGGCACTTTAAAACAATGACCTGTGCTCCTGTCATGGTGCTGAAATCATTTGGGAACAACTTTGGTTTGAGCAAGACAGACAATATAATTTAGAAAATTTTATGGAGGGAGATCCAAAATAGCAGCTGAGTGGGTGGAAGCTACACTCACTTCCTCCCAGGACCAAATAGAAATCACAATTAAATTATAACCATCAACCTAAATAACTAACTAAGGACTAGCTGAACAGAAGCCTCGTAACCAAGGATTTATGAAGGAGCCACCTCATGACTAGTATAAAGGGTGGTGATGCAAAACAGGCTGGCCTCACACCCACATGTGGCAATTGTGAAGCAGGAGGGCTATCTCAGCTACATGGGTCCCACCTGAGGAACATGGGCACTCAGCCCTATTCTGAGCTCCCCAGCCCAAAGCACCAAAGCCAGGAAGAGGAGACCACATAGCATCTGGCTGTGAAAATCAGCAGAGATTCTGTCTGCAGACACAAAGGCACCCTCTCACAGGGCAAACACACAATCTCATGCATGGACATGCACCCTGGGCTCAGTCAGAGGACTGGAGTTATGCAGGGAGAGGTTGGGTGGTGTGGCTCCAGGGAGAGTGCTGGAAGGACCTCTGCCTGTGTCCCTTGCTTAGTTCCTCTCCTGTCCTGCCTATCAGTGCCATCTTTCCTGGGCCAGTCATGCCTCTCTATAAGGTACCAACCTGGAACACTGCATTAGCCACACACACCCAAATCCTGGGGGCCATACCTGCTTAGCCCCCACCTGTAGAGAGATCAGGGCTGTGTCCAGCTGAGGCCTGTGGTCAGTCTTTCTTGGAAGGCTCTCAGGAGGTCCAAGCAGACTCGGGAGGTGTCAGTGTCACACAGGGTAAGGGTGACTTGCATGGCTCTATGGCAGCGGTTCTCAACCTGTGGGTTGCGATCCCTTTGGCGGTCAAACGACCCTTTCACAGGGGTCGCCTAAGACCATCCTGCATATCAGATAGTCACATTATGATTCATAACAGTAGCAACATTACAGTTATGAAGTAGCAACGGAAATAATTTTATGGTTGGGTCACAACATGAGGAACTGTATTTAAAGGGCTAGAAGGTTGAGAACCACTGCTCTATGGTAAGGCCATTGTCCCAGGCACCCTGACCAGTGTCACCATTCCTGTGCACAACTCTCCCATTTCACACATCCAAACCTTAACCTGTTTTAGCCTGATAAACATGATTGGCCTCATCCTGATGATTCCCTGAGGCCCTGCCCCACTGTAAAGGTCCCAGGCCTCAGACGGTGGCTGGACTTGGAGGACCCCAACACTTTCCTTAAGTGGCCTCAGACCCAGCACTGGCACCAAGTTTGAATCTTTATCAACCTGGTGAACACAACTCACCCTACCTGATGACTTACTGAGAACCTACCTCATGCAATACCAGAGGAGCCTAACAGATACTCAGCAGGTGGAAGTGGGTCTCTTAGTGCCTTGAGCCCTTGGCTGACCTGCCCCCAGCTCAGTACAGGTGGAAGCTGGCCTTGATATGCAGCTTGGCCTCTCTTAAACACACCTGGGCCCAACAGAGTTAGCTACCAACCAAGGCCACTTTGTAGCTACCAGCAGGTAGCCCAGGGTGGGTCACAGGCAGTGTCTGACATTGACTTACACTGGAGTCCTTCCCACGAGGCTCCAGAAGCAACACACCTGGTGATATGCTTAAGACCATATCATAGTAGAAGCCAATTAAACCCACAAGCTTTATATTCGCAGGGAGATCTTGGCAGGTACCAGACCCTGCTGAGGTGAATTCCACCTCACGGAGTCAGCTCCCATCCAGCAGCTCATACCCTGTGGTTGGATAACTTCACAAGAAGCCAGCCTGAGGGTCAACCTCATCCAAAAATGGGTCAACAGCAATCAAGACTCAACTACCATAGGAAAGCTCATATAACCCAGAGGAGGGACATTTCTGGAACCCTTAGCTCAGGTGATCAGTGAGAATGTGCCACTGAGCCACACAGGAGACCTACAACATAAGGCCACCCTACAAAACTGGGAGATATAAAAGATCTACTTAATACACAAAAACAAGTAAAAATAGATAGCTAAATGGAGAGACAAAGAAACATGCCTCTAATTAAAGAACAGGATAAATCCCCAGAAAAAGAACTAAATGAAATGGAGGCAAGCAATCTGCCAGGTCAAAAGTTCAAAACAATGATTATAAGGATGATCAAGGAACTTAGGGAAAGAATGAATTAACTCTGTAAGAACTTAAGCAAAGAGATAAGAAGCATAATACAACATGGAAACCATTAAGAAAAAAAAAACAGTCAGAAATGAGGGATACAATATCTGAAATTTAGAATACATTATAAGGAATAAACAACAGATTAGATGAAGCAGAGGATTGAGTCAGCAATTTGAAATACAAGGTAGTATAAAACACCCAACTAGAGCACCAAAAAGAGAGTTTTTTAAAAAGGAGGATAGTTTAAGGGACCTCTGGGACAACATCAAGTGTAACAACATCCACATCATAGGGTATAGGAAGAAGAGAGAGAGCAAGGCATTGGGAACCTATTTGAAGAAATAATGTCTGAAAATTTCCCTAACCTGGTGAAGGAGAAAACACAAAAGTCCCAGAAGCACAGAGAGTCCCAGACAAGATGAACCAAAAGAGCCCCACACCAGGACACATCATAATTAAAATGGCAAAGGTTAAAGACAAAGAGAGAATCATTTGGATAACTGAATCATTTGGATAACTGTCCCTCTCAAAGTTTCAAGAGACAGTTAGTTATTCACAGGGAGCTCCCAAAAGACTGTCAGCTGATTTCTCAACAGAAACATTTCAGGCCAGAAGAGACTGGCATAAAATATTCAAAGTGATGAAAAGCGAGACCTAAAACCAAGACTATTCTACCCAGCAAGGCTATCATTTAAAATTAAAGGAGAAATAAAGAAGAAGTTAAAGGAGTCTGTTACCACCAAACCAGTATTACAAGAAATGTTAAAGGGCCTTTCAAAACAAAACAGAGGAACATAGTTAATAGAATAAAATGGCAATAAATACATGCCTATCAATAATCAATTAAAATGTAAACAGATTAAATACTCCAATAAAAAAAACCCCATAGGGTAGGCAAATGGATAAGAAAGCATTTATATATTTATTTATATATATATATATATAAATATATATATATATATCTACTAGAGGCCCGGTGCACAAAATTTGTGCACAGGTGGGGGGTTCCCTCAGCCCAGCCTGAATCCTCTCCAATCAGGGACCCCTTGGGGGATGTCCGACTGCCAGTTTAGGCCCGGGTCTAAACCGGCAGTCGGACATCCTTCTTGCAATCTGGGACTGCTGGCTCCTAACCATTCACCTGCCTGCCTGCCTGATCGCCCCTAACCACTCTGCCTGCCTGCCTGATTGCCCCTAACCACCTCTGCCTGCCTGCCTGGTCACCCCTAATGGCTCTCCTGCCAGCCTGATTGCCCCCAACTGCTCTTTCTGCCTGCCTGATCACCCCTAACTGCCCCCCTGCTGGCCTGGTCATCCCCCAACTGCCCTCCCTTGCCAGGCTGATCACCCCTAACTGCCTCTGCCTCAGCCCCCACCACCATGGCTTTGTCCAGAAGGAAGTCAGACATCCGGAAGATGGCCGGTTAACCTGGTCTAATTGATATCTTAAGAACATTTCACTCCAAAGCAGCAGAATATACATTTTTCAAGTGCAAATGGAACATTTTCTAGGATAGATCACATGCTATGACACAAAATGTCTCAATAAATTTAAAAAAATGAAATCACATCAAGCATCTTCTCTGACCATCTATAATAATAAAACGGTAATATGCTAATTAGACCAGATGTCCTTCCAGATGAAGCCAGGGCCAGAGGGAAGCCCAGGTCCCAGGTGCCAGAGGGAAGCCAGTGCCGGCAACCAGGGCAAGGAAGGCCTACTCTTGCACAAATTTTGTGCATTGGGCTTCTAGTAATGGTATAAAACTAGAAATTAATCACAAGAACAAAAACTAAAACACACAAAGATATGGAAGGCTCAAAAACATGTTACTGAATAATGACTAAGTTAACAATGAGATCAAGAAAGAAATTAAAAGACACCTTGAACAAATAAAAATGAGAACACAAGAACCCAAAATTTATGGGACACAGGGAAAGCAGTTCTCAGAGGATAATTCATAATATTACAGGCCTAGCTCAAGAAATGAGAAAAGTCTCAAGTAAACAATCTAATTTTATGCTTAAAGTAACTTGAAAAGAACAATTAACAAAGCCCAAAGTGAGTACAAGAAAGGAAATAATAAAGATCAGAGCTTAAATATACAAAATACTCTACAGAAGATCAATCATACCAAGAGCTGGTCTAGTGTGATGTTTAAGGTTGCTGTTGTCTTGTTGACTTTCTTTCTGGAAGGTCTATCCATTGAATATCAGTGGGGTGTTAAAATCCCCTGCTATGACTGTATTGCTGTTCATCTCTCCCTTTATGTTCATCAAGATTTTCTTTACTTATTTAGGTGCTTTTATGTTGGGTGCACAAATGTTTTGAAGGGTTATAACCTTTTGTTGGATTGCTCCCTTTATCATTATGTAGTGTTCCTCTTTGTCACTTGGCATAGCTTTTGTTTGAAAAGATAAACAAAATTGATGAACCGTTAGCCAGACTCATCAAGAAACAGAGAGAGAGGACCCAAATAAATAAAATCAGAAATGAGAGAAAAAAACAAGATGGCGGCATAGGTAAACACCAGAGTTTGCTGCCTAGAACAACCACTTCAAAAATACAACTAAAAGATGGAACGGGCATCATCCAGAACCACAGGAAGGCTGGCTGAGTGGAAATTCTACAACTAGAAGGAAAGAGAAAAGGATACCAAGACTCAGAGGAGGTGCAGTATGGAAGTAAAATACTAAGGTGCGGAGGTGCATGCGGAGCGGGCTGGCAGCTGAGGGCGCAGTTGTCATTTTCAATCAAGAGGGAGTCTCAGGCTCTGAGCTCCAGTTCCGGGCGAGTCTCTAGGAACCCAGACTCATACGGGAGAAGCGGGACTGTCTGGCATTGGTCTGAACCCGAGGGCAGCTTTCTCTCCGAGGGGCTTGCAGCAATTACCTACCAGGACACTGAGAAGCAGAGCCTCTGAGGGCAAGACTGAGAGCAGCCATAACTGCTAGCCCCGCCCTGTTGACCCACCCCACCCAAGCCCTGCAGGGAGGCTTTTGCTGGATAGCCGTAGGCAAAGGCTAGATTAGCACCTCCCTAGAGATCCAGGAGCCAGGAAGCCCAGAGGTCAGAGTGGGACCATCCAGTTTGCAGCTCCATGGAACCATAAAAGACACACTCAGGGGGCAGACTCAGTGAGCACCAAAGCCCCATTGAAGCAAGTCTTGCCCCAGAGGGGTGTCTCCAGCACAGAAGTTCTCCCACTGCAGACACAGCTGATTCTCACAGCCAATTGGCCTGGAGTTCAATTCCTCCCAGTGATAACTACAACAATCAAGGCTTAACTACAACAAGACTGTGCACAAAGCCCACAAGGGGGTGCACCAAGAGTGTCTACCTCAGGTAATTGGGACACTTAGCACAGAAAGGCACTCTATCGACACAGCGAAGCATAAAAAATGCGGAGACAAAGAAACAGGACACAAATGACAGAAATGGAGGAAAGCAAACTGCTGGATATAGAGTTCAAAACCACACTTTAAGGTCTTTAAAGAACTGTCTAGAAGCCGCCGATAAATTTAGTAAGGCCCTCGAAAAGACTGGTGAGACCGCCAATAAATGTAGTGAGATCCTCAAGAAATCTAGTGAGACCCTCAATGTTGTGATAAAGGACCAACTAGAAATTAAGCATACACTGACTGAAATAAAGAATATTATACAGACTCACAACAGCAGACCAGAGGAGCGCAAGAATCAAGTCAAAGATTTGAAATACGAAGAAGCAAAAAACACCCAACTGGAAAAGCAAAATGAAAAAAGAATCCAAAAATACGAAGATAGTGTAAGGAGCCTTTGGGACAGCTTCAAGCATACCAACATCTGAATTATAGGGGTGCCAGAAGAAGAGAGAGAGCAAGATATTGAAAACCTATTTGAAGAAATAATGACAGAAAACTTCCCCTACCTGGTGAAAGAAATAGACTTCCAAGTCCAGGAAGCACAGAGAACCCCAAACAAAAGGAATCCAAAGAGGACCACACCAAGACACATCATAATTAAAATGCCAAGAGCAAAAGACAAAGAGAATAACCTAAAAGCAACAAGAGAAAGAAAGTCAGTTACCTGCAAGGGAGTACCCATACGACTGTCAGCTGATTTCTCAACAGAAACTTTGCAGGCCAGAAGGGAGTGGCAAGAAATATTCAAAGTGATGAATAGCAAGAACCTACAACCAAGATTACTTTATCCAGCAAAGCTATCATTCAGAATTGAAGGTCAGATAAAGAGCTTCACAGATAAGAAAAAGCTAAAGGAGTTCATCACCACTAAACCAGTATTATATGAAATGCTGAAAGGTATCCTTTAAGAAGAAGAAGAAGAAAAAGGTAAAGATACAAATTATGAACAACAAGTACACATCTATCAACAAGTGAATCTAAAAATCAAGTGAATAAATAATCTGATGAACAGGAAAAAAAAAGAAAAGAAATGAAAGAGGTGAAATAACAACAGACACCACAGAAATACAAAGGATTGTAAGAAAATACTATAAACAACTATATGCCAACAAGCTGGAAATCCTAGAAAAATACAATCTTCCAAATCTGAATCAGGAAGAAACAGAACACGTGAATAGGACAATAACAATTGATGAAATTGAAGCAGTAATCAAAAAACTCCCAACAAATAAAAGCCTTGGTTTGAAGGGCTTCACAGGAGAGTTTTACCAAATAGTCAAAGAAGAACTAACACCTATCTTCCTCAAACTCTTCCAAAAAATCCAAGAGGAAGGAACACTTCCAAGCTCTTTTTATGAAGCCAGCATTATCCTATTTCCAAAACCAGATAAAGACACTACAAAGAAAGAGAATTACAGGCCAAAATCCCTGATAAACATAGATGCTAAAATTCTCAACAAAATGTTAGCAAATCTGATCCAGCAATATATTGACAAGATCATACAACATGACCAAGTGGGATTTATTTCACAGATGCAAGGCTGGCAAAAGATTTGCAAATCAATAAACATGATACACCACACAAAACAAAATTAAGGATAAAAAGTCACATGATCATATCAATAGATGCAGAAAAAGCATTTGATAAATTCCAGCACCCATTTATTATAAATACTCTCAGCAAAGTAGGAATAGAGGGATCATATCTCAGCATAATAAAAGCCATAGATGACAAACCCACAGCCAACATCATATTCATATAAACATTTCCCTTAAGATTGGGAACGAGACAAGGATGTTCACTTTCACCACTCTTATTCAACGTACCACTGGAAGTCCTAGCCACAGCAACCAGGCAAGAAGAAGAAATAAAAAGCATCCAAATTACAAAGGAAGAAGTAAAACTTTTATTATTTGCAGATGATATAATACTGTATATAGAAAACCCTAAAGATTCCACACAAAAAAATACTAGAACTGATAAATGAATTCAGTAAAGTAGCAGGATACACAATAAATACCCAATAAGTGTATCAGTTGCATTTTTATTTGCTAATAATGAGTTATCAGAAAGAGAAACCAAGAGAACAATTCCATTTACAATTGCATAATAAAAATACATAGGAATAAATTTAATCAAGGATGTAAAAGAACTGTGCTTGGAAAATTATAACACACTGAAGAAGGAAATTGAAGAAAATATAAATAAATGGAAGAATATATCATGCTCATGGAAAGGAAGAATTAAGATCATTAAAATGTTTATGCTATCCAAGCAATCTATAGATCAATACAATTCCCATCAAAATACCAATGCTGTATTTCACAGAACTAGAACAAAAAAATTCAAAAAATTTAAATGGAACCACAAAAGACCCCAAATTGTCACAGCAATCTTGAGGGGGGTCAAGATAAAGTTGGGGGTATCATTCTACCAGACATCAAACTATACTACAAGGCTATTGTAATCAAAACAGCATGTTACTGGCATTAAAAACAGATTCATAGCCCTGAATGGGTGGCTCAGTTGGTTGGAGCATTGTCCTATGCACCAACAGGTTGTGGCATACACCTAGGTTGTGGGTTCAACCCTGGTCGGGGCAAGTTCAGGAGGCTACTGATCAATGTTTCTCTCTTACATCAATATTTCTCTCATTCTCTCTCTCTCTCAAAAAAAAAATCAATAAAATATATCCTTGCCATAGCCAGTTTTTCTCACTGGTTAGCATGTTGGCCCTCAGACTGAAGGGTCATGGGTTTGATTCCATGGGTACATACTGAATCAAAGGTACATACCTTTGATTGCAGGTTCCATCCCTGGCCCCAGTTGGGGCATGTGCAGGAAGCAACCGATCAATGTGTCTCTCTCAAATCAATATTTCTTTCTGTGTGTCTCTTCCCCTCCCATCCACTCTCTCTAAAAATCAATGGAAAAAATATCCTCAGGTGAGTATTAACAAAAAAACAAAAAATATATATCCCCAAGTAAGGGTTAAAAAAAGAGAGAGCCCAGCCAGCATGGCTCAGTGGTTGAGCATCGACCTGTGAACCAGGAGGTCATGGTTTGATTCCCGGTCAGGGTGCATTCTAGGTTGTGGGCTCAGTCCCCAGTGTGGGGCGTGCAGGAGGCAGCCAATCAATTATTCTCTCTCATCATTGATGTTTCTGTTTCTTCCTCTCTCTTCCTCTCTGAAATCAATAAAAATACTTAAAGAGAGAGAGAGAGATCAATGGAGCTAAATAGAGAGCCCAGAAATAAATCCACACCTATATTGCCAATTAACATTTGACAAATGCAAGAATATGCAAGGGTAAAGACAGTCTATTTAACAAAAGGTGTTGGGAACATTGGACAGATACATGACTGCCTTCTTTACCACATACAAGAATAAACTCAGAAAAAAAGAATAAAATAAAAACAAATTAAAGACTTAAATGTAAGACTCAAAACTATAAAATTCCTAGAAAGAGAACACAGTAAAATCTCTGACATGTGTCTTACTAATATTTTTTCTAATATATCTCCTTCAGCTACAGAAACAAAATAAAAATAAACAAATGGGACTACAGCAAACTAAAAAGATTTTGCACAGCAAAGTAAACCATCAACAAAACAAAAGGACAACCTACTGAATGGGAGAGCATATTCACCAATGATACATCCAATATTTAATATCCAAAATTTATAAAGAACTCATACTACTCAACACTACAAAAACAAACAAAAAAAATAGGCAAAGTACCTGAATAGGACATACAGACGGCCAAGAGACACATGAAAAGATGCTCAATGCCACTGATCATCAGAGAAATTATAATTAAAACCACAATGAGCTATCACCACAAACCTGTCAGAATGACTACCATCAATAAAGCAACAATCGTTGGAGAGACTGTGAAGAAGAGGGAACCCTCGTGCACTGTTCCTGGGAATGCAGACTGGTGCAGCCACTGTGGGAACAGTGTGGAGGTTCCTAAAAAATAAATAAAAATGAAACTGCCTTATAACCAAGAGATTTTGCTTCTGGGAAAATATTTGAAGAAACCCAAAACACTAATTTGAAAGAATATATGCAGTGTTATTTACAATAGGCAAGATACGGAAGCAACCCAAGTGCCCATCCGTATATGAGTAGAAGAAAGAAGCGTTGGTACATTTACACAACAGAATATTACTTGTCCACTAAAAAAAAATGAAATCTTACCATTTGTGACAGCATGAATGGACCTAGAGGGTAATGTGCTAAGTAAAATAAGTCAAACAGAGAAGGGCGAATATCATATGATTTCACTTATATGTGGAATCTGTAGAATAAAATAAACAAACAAAATAGAAACAGACTCAGATACAGAGCACAGACTGGTGGTCGCCAGAGGGCAGGGGACTTGGAGGCTGGGTGAAAAGTGAAGAGGTAAGAAGTCAAATGGGCCGCCATGGGTGTGAAGTACAGCACAGGGAATATGGTCACTATTGTAATAGCGATGCAGGGTGCCAGGTGGGGATGTGAAATATCAAGGGGACCACTTTGTAAATTATATAATTTTCTAACCACTATGCTATGTTCCTGCAACTAATACAAATAATATTAAATGTAAACTGTAATTGAACATAAAATTTAAATTTAAAAATAAAAATTTATGTATGATGATACAAATTTGCCCCGACACCCACCCAGATATTGGTATAGCTTTATCTATACAACAAAACTATTTAAGATAGGGTTCCTACAGAGCTAGTGCCACTGGTACCTTGCTCCTCAAACCATGGCCCACCTGCCAGAGCGGCCTCACCTGGGCGACCCTGGGCCTTGGGAGGATGCAGCATCCCAGGCCCCGCCCAGGCCTTAGAGCAGGATCTGAGCCTTAAGCGGAGCCCAGGAGGGCCCCACACACCACAGTTAGGACGCACTGCTTTCCCCAGAGCGGCTTTGCCGCCCTGGGAAGCTTTTCAAAATCCCACACCCGAGGTGAGATCCAGGCAGCAGTATGTTCTAAATTCCTGATGCTTCCAGCCTGCAGCCAAGGTGGAGAACCATAGATTGTTTTTGGAAGAAAACCTAATATCACTACCATATATGGAAAACCGGTATCACTTGCCATAAATAGGAATCAATAAAGAAAACAAAGATGATCAATAATTCTTACCACGTGTGATTGTCTAAAACTAATATCTACAGTTTCCCCCTTATCTATGCTTTTGTTTCCCGCTGTCTCAGTTATAGTCAACTACAGTCCAAAAACACTAAATGGAAAATTCCAGAATAAACACTGCGTAAGTTTGAATTGTGTGCCATCTGAGCAGCGTGGCGGAGTCTCCCACTGCCCTGCTCTGTCCTCCCGGGTACGTGGACCATCCCTCCCCCAGGACCCCCACGGTGTAGACACGCCCCCAGCCTTGATCAGGCGGCAGCTGTCTTGGTTATCAGGTCAAAGTTCACGACAGAGCCCTGCTGCTGCTCCAGTCACCTGACTTACTAGCCCTGGCCCCAGAGTACACCGGGGCGAGGCTGCAGTTCTGAGGTGCGAGAGGGAAGGCATGAAGGGCCTCCTCCAGGAAAAAGGGTGGGGGTAGGAAAGACCATGGCACACGCAGGGTTCAGTGCTGCCCGAGTTTGGGCGTCCCGGGGGTCTTGGAACGTCTCCCCAGTGGACACAGAGGGACTATGCATTCTCCTTTGTTAGAAAACAGCAGCAAAGGCCAAGTGTCAAGGGCCTGATCGCACAGCTCGGTGGCAATGAGCAAGGGCAAGGCTTTCCCCCATGTACCCAGCCCTGCCGTCCAGCCCGCGTGCACCTTGACTCACCAAGGCTAGACTTGGGATACGTGGGTCTAGCCTGCACGGGTGCTCGGCGGCTTCCTCAGTTCGTCATTCCCCGCCTTTGCTGCTCTTGAGATTCACCTGCAGGTTCTATAAACCCATGCCAGACTCTCACCCCGGATGAATTAAGTCAGAAACTCTGGGGATGGTGTAGGCATCAGAATGGTCTAAGCATCCCCGGGTGAACCTGATACACAGCTGGACGGAGAACTGTCTACGTGGGAGCAGTTGGGACACTGTAACGCTGCTTTCCCAAAGAGCCTGTCACGGAGCCACTTCACTAATTCCAGCGCCACATACTTGGTGGGCTGTCACAGTGTGCGCTCTCTTGCTGTTGCGGATGAAGAGGTGAGAGATCACACCCATATACCTCCTCCTGGGTTCGGAACCAGTCAGAAAATACAGTGGAAATGGGTGCGTGGAGATCCATGTTCAGCTCTGTTACGGGAGGGAGGGGAGCGGTGGTGGAACCAGGTGATGGACCTGCCCCAGCCAGTGTGGATCTGACTCCAGAACCCACGAGTCAGCCTGGAGCTGCGTGGAAGAAGGCACCCAGGCGCTGCGGCAGGTGTCTGCCCTCAGCAGAGCCGGGAGTGAGGACATGGGAGGCGACCTCCTGCCAGCCAGCTGGGCTTGCCCAGGGGAGGAAGCTCCTCGCGGGCAGGTGGCCTGAGGGATGGAGAGGGAGAGAGGCTGGTCCGCAGTACTGTGCTCCTCCTCCCAGGCTCAGGAACCAGGCTGCCTCGTGCTCCGCTGAGGAGGAAGTGGGTACAGGGGGGACGTTTCCATCCAAACCACTGGAACTTCAAGTCCCTAAATGATGGGCTAAGGTAGAACCATTAGAAGAGAGAACGGTGTCTCCTACACTCACCTTCTTACAGCATTTGCAGTTTTACAGCTGCGCTCAGGGAACTCCTGCCCACAGAAAGAGTCGGTGTGCTGTGCTGTCAAGATATTTAGAGGAAATTGAGAAAAGACCCTTCTTTTTTTCTTTTCTTTATTGATTACGGTATTACATATGTGTCCTACTCCCCCCACTGCCCCCCCCCCCACCACTCATGCCCTCACCCCCTGGTGTCTGTGCCTTTGTTAGGCTTATATGCATGCATACACGTCCTTTGGTTGCTCCTTCTGATCTCCCCAGGGCCTCATCATCCTCACATGAAGGCTGTTGGGGACCTCCAGAGGTCATAGTCTCGGCGAGCACACAGGGCCCTAAAAGCTCTGAAATAAAAAATAATTTTAATTGACTTTGATTAAAATAAGGATGCCAAGCAGCACTTTTAGGAATGAGCAAAGGTGATGCCAAAATCAGACACCTTAACAGCAGGACCACTCCCAAGGCAGGCGTCTGGGGTGCAAGGATGGGTCGTGCTGACCTGGGTTCGAGTCCTGACTTCACCATGTTCCAGCCAAGCAACACTGCACGTGTTACTGCTGGTCTCTGAGCGACTGTTGCATCCCCTGGAAAACAGAAACAACAGTGCTGACTTCAAAAAGGGGTGTGGGATTATTCGTAATACCTTAAAGTGTCTGAACACATTTGTCTTATTAGTAAGTTATATTAGTTCCCTGTGATCAGGGTGGTAGAAACATTGCATTTTCCAGAGCCTCTCTGAGAAACTGGGTCCCCTTTGCGATTCTGAGGCCCCTCCCAGGAAGAAAGGGTGTAACTATGTCGTGTTCCAAAGTAGAGGAAGCATGTCATTCACTGCAGCCCTCAGTGGCAGTCCCTGAAGACAGAGCATTGGGACTTGAAGGCTGGAGGAGGTCCATCCATCACTCCAGACTCTGTTTCAGTTCCATGAAATGTGGCCTCCAGTCTGACCCTAATTTTTTCTCCCAAACAGTTGGCAACCACTGCTAATCTCTGGAGCAAAACCTCCACCTCCGGGTTCTGAGCTGGAGGCCACATACAGGTCTCTGGCCACCTCGTTAGCATGGGCACTGGACCCCGTGCTGAGAAGAGTGAAAGCAGTTCCTGTCCCAACCATGTCATGTGTGCCCCTACGGCTCTGAGAGAGGAATCAAATATTTTTCAGTGGAGACAAGGACTTCTTGTCATTGTAAATTACTCTTCCAAATGTCTTATTTCGAAGAGGCTTTAAAGAAATGATTCCCTGTGGCTAGATGCACGTGCCTCTTAGTGTCTCTGAGTGCTAAGGCTGGGGTTGGGCTCCGGCCTTACTGTCCCGGGAGGTCTGCAAGGAAAAGGCCACAGCCGGAGGGGAAAGGGCAGGCCCTTCCCCAGGAGTGAGCATCGTGGCACCTGCCGCCCAGGGAGGAGCAAGTCACGCACGGCTCAGCTTCTCTTTGTCTCGACTGGGAGAGTCTATAGGTCTTCAGTAGTTTTCCTGGGGAGAAGATGCTGAAGGTGGGGCTTGAGACGAGAAGAAAAGGGATGGGATGGGCCGTTTTTCCTGAGACCCCATAATGAGCCAGGTCTGCCTGGAGAGGCAGCTCCTCTGCAAATCTGACTATCCTCGCAGCTCTCTTCGCTGGTTTCCTGCTATAGTCCTAGACCTTCGGCCGAGTGTTGTTTAGCTATTTCATCTTGTCTCCGTTGAGCTGAAATGGTAAAGAGGAGTGTATCCCAGCCACAGTCAGCACAGCTACAGAGACATGAGCCGCCTCACCCCCAAGAGAAAACAAGAGCAGACCGCATGGAGAGGCCCTGCCCGGCGAGGCATCCATGTCTTCAGGACGCTGACTTCTCCTCTGGCTCACACATATGCTGCGGGTCAGAAAGGATGTCACGGATGCCATATTGTCCCACCGTCCAGGAAAGGCTAAGGTGTGTGACAACCCAAAGATGCCCCTGCCTCCATAGCCTCCAGCACACAAAGAGCTGCCTTGAAAATGGCCTGTTAATCATAATGCCCCCAATGTCTGTGCATTGCCTCTGTGCGTTCACGCAGCTCCCCACCTCAGCATCTCTGGAGCCTGAGTCACCTCGCAAACTCCCGGTCTGAGCTATCGCTCCATGTGGAGCCTCCTCATTCTTCCTCTCTGGCCCGGGTCCTCCTTGGTGCTGTCTTCCAAGGACTTCAGAGGACCTCACTGTTGTCACTACGGACAGAGGCCACCATAAAAGGCCAACAAGAAGCGAGAGCAGGTCCACATCCCACGTACAGGTGGGAAATGTGCCTTCTTATAGGTCAGGTCATTTTGGGGGGAAATGGATGAAGTTTCTGACTGTGAGTAAGTAGCTCATAGAAGAGGAAACCTAGATGGCTAATAAAATAGTAAACATGCCACCCGGTCAGCATGGCTCAGTGGTTGAACCTCAACCTATGAACCAGGAGGTCATGGTTTGATTTCCTGTCAAGGGCACATGCCTGGAATGCAGGCTCCATACCCAGTGCGGGCCATGCAGGAGGCAGCCAATCCATGATTCTCTCTCATCATTGAGGTTTCTATCTCTCCCTTCCTCTCTGAAATCAATAAAAGTACATATTTAAAAAATAGTAAGCGTGCCCTTGGTCTCTAAAAATTAAGAATGTGAACATTAAAACATCAGCAATGTTTACCCCTATCAGAGTGAGAGCAATTAAAATAATTTTATGTGTTTGGAAGGTATGGAAAAGATGGGGCCTTGGTGAGAATAAGAATGGGTATAGATACTTTGAAGATACACTGGGCAACATATAGAAAAATTGGTGGCACATTACCTTACAACCAAACAACTCTATTTCCAGGTGTATCCCTTAAGACAAATAAATGAGCACACTTTCACTCCATGGCTTATTCACCCTCTAGCTTCTAAATCATCTTTAGCCTTCTGCTTGAGTCTGGTGCCTGGGGATGAATAAATCTAGAGGATCCAATTTGAGGGCCCACCAAAGTCCTCTCAAAAGAACCTAACACCTCACTTTAGAATATATGGATCCCTTGCCCCAATTTCCCTCAGCTTTGGGGACTCACAAAAGCTAGGAAACATGAAGACTGTAGCTTGATCAGCGATTGCATCTCACTTTGGCTCATCACAGCATCTGAATGAGTGAGGACCAGTTTGTGGTTTGAGAGTGTATGTCTCCTCCAGGTAAGAAGCGTGAGCACATGAATGTGTCATGGGGGGGACGGTGTGCAGATGGGCAGACAGTGCTAAGGAGTTGGGTTTGCACTTGGACACTGTGCCACGTGGCTATGCTGTGATCATCATGCTGAATAGAGGGACACTGTTATGAAATATCACCATGGTTACCCAGCGCTGCTCATCAGAACTTGCACTGGTCTGAGAAGACAGGGCCCCAGTTCACCAAGATCCTTTAACACAGGCAGAAATCTAGGAGTTGCAGGAGTCAAATTGGCCTCATCCAGTGTATACTACAGACCTGAATCAAGCTGTGGTTTTTGCTGGCCCATGGCCACATTTCTATTTAGGTGGTAGTCTGAAACAGGACAAATTTGAAACAGCCAATTATCAATTCTTCACCTTGCAATATACATTGGTTTTCCTCTAGCATGCGGGTCAGCAAACTTTTTCTGCAAAGGGCCAGATCACAAATAATTTTGATTTTAGGACAATACCACCTCTGTCACAATTACTCAGCTCTGCCATTGTAGTGTAAGAGCAGCCATAGACAATTCATAAGTGAATGGGTGTGGCTGTGTCCCAGTAAAACTTTATTTACAAAAACAAGTAGAGCCACATTTGGGT
The DNA here is from genome assembly GCF_000147115.1 of Myotis lucifugus. NCBI lineage: Eukaryota > Metazoa > Chordata > Mammalia > Chiroptera > Vespertilionidae > Myotis > Myotis lucifugus. The sequence goes on from NW_005871646.1 coordinate 37,966, forward strand.
CATGGACTGTAGTTTACCAAACCCCTCCTCTAGCAGATTGAACTAATTGTCAAAGATAGAATCACCTTCAAAAAACATAGGAAATATTTTGCCAGAGAATCTTGTTTTCTCAGAGTCTTATTTATTGCCCAATAAATTGTACATTTATGGGAACCAACTTTTGAGACATTCTAGTAAAGGTTGGTGGGAGGGAGTCCATACAGTAGAGATGCTGAAAATGCTGGAAATACTAGAGATAAGTGACAGAGCAAAGACCCTGAGAACACATGAGGGGTGATTCCAGAGAACAGGCAAGATGCCTCTTGGACCCTAAGAAAGGGAGCGAGGAGAGGCTGGGTTGGAAAGAGGACCTCCCCTTTTGACTGGTGGCTCCATGACCATCTGGTAAGAGGATGGCAGATGGTGGGAAGCATGAGGAGGAGAAGGCTTGACGTTGTCACTAAGGACAATGAACATGAAAGCTAAGCAAGAACATGGAGGACCCAATTCACTCATTTTAAAAATGAAACAATGCCACCGCCTCCCAGGTAGTGATAAGGGTGAACATGGCTAGGTCATCCAGGCATGCAAGAATCCTGAAGTGTCTGAGCAAGGGGGCCTTGGGAATCCCGGAGGCTTCCCCAAATGACGGTGAGCATCACTGAGAGTGGAGATTGGTTTCATGTGGTGCTCAGACATGATGTCAAACAATTTTAATCCATATAGTGGGACAGCTTTTCTCCTCTGTGCTGTCTACCTTTCTAATCACCTCGCCTAGAAGTCTTCATCTGGTGCTGGCATGTCTATACCACCCTCTTTAATAAGCGCCAAGCCTGTTTTGTCTTCCTTTCTGTTTAGCCCGAGATATCTGATTTCACCCATATGCTGGCGGCACCAGTGACTGGCCGGTCCAGACGGAAAGTATAGTGTCAGACTGACATGGCGTTTAATGTGTTAACAAACTATGGCGAGTCCCAGACTCGGAGCTTCAACACTATCTGAGTAGAACTTAATTTTGTGGGTTTCTTTTCCTCTTATTTATTTCCATGGCTGTCTCCTATTTATGGCAATTGATTGATAATTGGTTTTTTATTTATGATATAAACATATGATGTAAGTATTATATCAATTTTCCTTTTAAAGTATATGTAAAGTGAGTCATTTTTAAATTAAATGTATTGGGGTGACACTGGTTAATAAGATTATATAGGTTTCAAGTGTCCATTTCTATTGTACATGATCTGTATATTGCACTGTGTGCCCACCACCCAAAGTCAAATCTCTTCTGTCACCACATATTTGCCCCCTTTACCCCTTACTACCCCCTCCCCCTGCCCTCTGGTCACCACCATGCTGTTGTCTCTGTCTATGAGTTTTTGTTTGTTTTGTTTGTCCATTTGTTGCTTTCAGTTTTATATCCCACATCTGAGTGAAATTATATGGTTCTTGACTTTTTCTGTCTGATTTATTTCGCTTAGCATGATATTCTCAAGATCCATCCATGTTGTCACAATGGCAGTACTTCATCTTTTCTTAGAGCTGAGTAGTATTCCATTGGTATATGGACCACATCTTCTATGTAATCAGCTATCAAAGGACACTTTGTTATTTCCATGTCTTGGTCACTGTGAGTAATGCTGCAGTGAACGTAGGGGTACATATATTTTGCAAATTCTTGATTTCAAATTTTTCAGGTAGATACCTAGAAGAGTAGTTGCTGGGTCATATGGTAACTCTACTCCTTTTTTCTGCTGTGGTTTTTTTTCCCAATTTATGTTTATTGTTGAAAGTATTACAGTTGTCCCCTTCTTCCCCCATTTACCCCTCCTCCCAGTTCCCACCCCCTCCCCAGGCCTTCACTGCACTACTGTCTGTGTCCATAGGTTATGATTACATGCATATAAGTTCTTTGGTTGATCTCTCCCTGCCCCTCTCCTCTAAGAATCATCAGTCTGTTTCATATTTCCATGTCTCTGGATCTGTTTTGTTTGTCAGTTTGTTTTGGGTAACTCTATTCTTAATTTTTGAGGATCCTTCATACTGTTTTCCACAGTGGCTGTACCAGTTCACATTCCCACCAGCAGTGAATGAGGGTTCCTTTTTCTCCACAACCTCTCCAGCACTTGTAACTTGCCTTGTTGATAATAACTATTCTAACTGGTGTGAGGTGGTGTCTCATTGCAGTTTTCATTTGCATTTCCTTAAAAGCTAGTGAACATCTCTTCACATACCTGTTGGCCATTTGTATGTCATCTTGGGAGAAGTGTCCATTCAGGTCCTTTGCCCAATTTTTAATTGGATTGTTTGTTTGGTTTTGAGTTGTATGAGTTATTTCTATATTCTTTCTATATTTTGGATATTAAGCCCTTATTGCAGCTGTTGTTTGAAAATGGAAGGTGAATCATTTTAAAGAAAAAAATTAAGTAACTAGGTTTCCAGGTAGCACACAGATGTGGCAGAGCAGTGAGGGTGCTGTAAGAGTGAGGCACACTGGCGGGGGAGGGGTGCAGGGGAAGGGCTCTCCCCCAGCAGCTGCTGCCGCTGCTGGACTCAGACACCGGCTCCCCAGCCCATCTCACTGCAAAGCTTTCATTGCTCACATTGCAGAGCCCAAAGCTGAAGCCCCATCCCCGGGCCATTTTCTTTCTCTGCAAAGGTGCAGCTCGCTGAGGACACGGTCAGCAGCGAGCCTGGTGAAGACGGGAGCCTGTCCGTCAGCTCTGGCCTGTCGTGCAGGAAAGGGAGCAGGCCCTGGTGGCCTGAGAAAGGGGCCCGTCACGGTCCGGAGTCAGGGAACTGTGCCTGCTCTGCCCCGACCCTCATGAAGAATCAGGGCCCTGTGGCAGCCACTGGTGCTGATGAGAAAATGAGGGAGCGTGGGGGGAATGCTGAGGGTGAGGAGGGGCACTGGCACTTGACCCAGGTGGTGGGGCTCCTGGAGGCCAAGGGGCCGAGCCCCTCAGGATTCCAGGGCAGAGCCTGCACTGCTCGTGTCCCAGATAGAGGTTGCCGTTGCTGAGCACAGGTGATGCTGGTTTTGCTCACCACTCTGTCCCCATAGTGACAGTGAAGATCTGTTCACTGTCTAATGAAGGTGAACCTTAGTTAGAGAGAAAGAAGAGGAGGAGGGAGGGAGGCAGAGAGACTGACACGCAAAGGGGAGAAGGAAGACAAAACCAGTCTCCTCAAGGGTAGGGACTGTGTCTAAGCTCTTTCCCGAAATGTCTCCATCTGGTGAGAGAGCAAGGCTCAGGGGTGGCGCTCAGCGGTACCTTAAAAAAAAATGAATGACTAGAAAGCTGAAGACCTTTATAAATAACCATAATATAACTTACACGTGGGGACATCCAAATCCTTCTGACAGATAATATCTATTGAGAACCTCCTACAAGGGGTCAATAGATGCCAACAATGTTGGCTTTGGCTGCCATCACTCATCTGGCTGAGCATCAGCCCTCATGCGCAGAGCTCGCCTAGATCAGCCCATGGGCCTCACTGTCCCTGCGGCAGGGCCTCCACAGCCTCATTTTACAAGATAAAGGCCCCGAGAGCCAAGGCTCCCGCTCAGAGCCACTCACAGACTGAGAGAGCTGTGGGGCCACGGCCCCAGTCTAGGTCTGTGTGTCCCCAGAGGCCGGGGTCTGTCCCTATGTGACTGTGATTATGACAACCGAGCAGCAGTGACCTCACGGGTGTTTGAGAAGTTTCGATCAGACACAGAAAGGGGAGAGGGGAAGAGGCCACTGTGGGAGACACTGCTGGGCTCCCCGAGTGTGGCTTCTCCTCTCTTTCTGGGCAGATACCCTCTTGAGATGAGGCATCGACATATGCCTTTCCTCAGCCAATGGGATGTGAGCTCACGTGACATAAATCACTTCTTGGCATTTAAGACCCACTAAGTGCTCGCTTTCCTTGCCGAGACCTTATTGTGAGAATCTGGGCCAAGCGAACACGTGGAGGTCAGACACCCACACCCGCAGGGGATTTTAAATGAATGATAATAAGATAACTCTATGTTGGTGACGTTTGCTACTGCAGCACCTGTTGGGGTCCAACCCCAACAGGTCCAGGGATCCCCAAAGGTGTGGACGGAGTCGGCGAAGAATGAATGACATGGAGACTGGGTTCAGTTCATCAGCATAGCAAGGTTCTCCCTCCAGAATCTCCAGCGAAGTTCTGGTCAGGATCTCCAACCAAGTTCTGGTGCCATGTTCTCTCGCTAGGTTCTCCAGCCAGGTTCTCCAGGTTCTCCAGCCAGGTTCAGTCACCAGGTTCCTTTGCCATGTTCTGTCTAGGTTCTCCAGTGAAGTTCTGTAGCCAGGTTCTGTCCAGGATCTTTTGCCATGTTCTCTGGCTAGGTTCTGGTTAGGATCTGATGAGGATCTGATGAGGATGTGATGAGGATCTGATCAGGTTGTGTTGTTTATTGTCTTGTTACATCCGTATTTATACCAGCCGATTTTAATCCTGTCAATTTCTATTACCAAGGTTAGGGCGTTTCTTATCTCCATTCCAGGGAGTAAAGATTATGTAGCTTAACTACCCGCCTGGCACTTAATTAAGGGGTTGTATCCCCTCCCTAACCTCAGGGAAAGATCCCCACCTGGGGAAACAACCTTTCTTGGAGAGGTGACCTTGGTCAAAACACATGGCACTAAGGAGAGCAAACATTAAGAACAGTATGCCATATACATCAGGTACCTCGAAACATATGCTGTGCAGATGTTTCTTCTCTGCAGCAAGGATGGACCGGCTCCCGGCAAGCACCACTTTGTCTACCATGAGTAACAGTCACAAGGGCCCCGATAAACAGTGAAACGCAGGAAACACTGGGCACGGAAGGCTCTATTGGATGACAAGCCCGAGGTTTTCCACCGGCGCTATCAACCCTGTTGAAAGGTGGTGACATGTGCTGGGTAGGGGGCCTGGCCACTGGTGCGCTTCCTCCTGGACAAGCACCCGCTGGGTGGGCGTGGTTCCTCTGAGTCTGCTTTCTCCTCTGTAACGTGGGACAGTCACCTCATGGCAGGTGAGGACTTTTAAATGGCACATAGGAACTTAACACACGGCCTGACACAGGTAAGGCCTCCAGAAATGTAACTGTTTTCACAAAGTCTGGCAAGAATGAAAAGCACTAGTTTCCCTCTCCTCTGTCTGCAAGGCCCATGAGTCCTGGAGGAGTTAACCCAAGACATGCATGCACACGCACACACGCGCACACGTGCACACGCGCACACACGCACATACAGGCCCTCGCAGCCCCATGCCTGCCCTTCGGTTCCTCTCCCGAGGCAGGAAGGAAGCTGCAGCCTAATTGCATTTGCCTCCTGAGGAGGCCTGTGCAGGGCACCTGGGTCCAGCACTACGTGCCGGCAAGGCCGTCGTGCAGGCAGCAGGGACACAGGCCGCGTGCAGATGCGGGGGTTCTGGCACCTGAGACATGGCCAGACCTGCAGGCCCCCGGGTGGCCCCCCAGCTGGCCCCCCAGCTGCCGCCCCTCCCTGGAAAGGCTGGCAGCGGTCTGCAATCAATCCCCTTCTTAGGGCCCCAGGGACTGGAGGGGGAGAAGAGCACAGACATTTCCCCGGGGCCCCGGGAGGCGGAACGCACAGCCCAGTGTGAGCGCAGAGCTCCTGGGCAGAGCCAGGCCCGGGGACTCCTGGCGGAGCGTTTGCGGACCTGGATGGGATGGTGCGCCCAGAGCGCTCAGCCAGCACCTGGCATGGGATCAACCTGGTAAAATGTAGCTGCTGTAATTAAACGTATTTGTTTACTTGCTGCACAAGCATGTACTGCGCTCTGAGCGTGTGTCAGGTATCGCTCCAGCTCAGAAGACACGGGTAAAGCACTTAAACTGGCTCCGCCCTCACAGAGCCAGGTGCCCGTGGACAGAAGTCAGCCTGCAGCTGGGGATAACTGAGCCCAGAGCAGGACCTGAGGGGCAGGACACAGGGTGCGGGACGGGAAGGACCAGAGGGGAGAGCCCACCTCGGCCCAGCTGGCCCGGAAGTCTAGGGCACTTGGAGGGGAATGTGAGCGGTGAGGAGACGAGAGCCAGCGGTTCCAGCAGAGGCACGCAGCACGGCCGGGTCACTGCATGGAGGCGACAGGAAGGCCCACAGCCACGGCACCGCCGTTCTCGGGTCAGAAGAACCGGGTCAGTGCCCAGGGCCCAGAGGCCCC
>NW_005871646.1:45041-60298 GCF_000147115.1 Myotis lucifugus
GGCTGTCCAGCCGAAGGGGACCTGGCCGGAGGCTGCTTCACAGTCCAGTGGTGCTGTTCTCAGAGCCCTGCTCTATGACAATCGAGCTGCTTTATACTGAATAAAGTTTCCGTCTTCACTGCACCCCTAATTGGGGATTCAGGGTGGCATGGAAATGGCGCCAGCCACCACCACTCTACAAGTATTTACTGGGCACCTCCACGGACCCGGCAGGAGGCTGGGTACTAGGAGACGCCAGTGTAGGTTGAAATGGCTGTTGCACCGTGAGCCTCAGGCTCCAAACCCAGCATCTGGAAGACAAAGTGCTCAGCAAGTGTTTGCGGCAGAGACAACAACAGCAATAGTCGTATTTGTTCATCTCTTACCCAGGCCTTCCACACCATGGACAGGTGAACTCATCTAATCCGCACAACAACTCGCACCTTAAGTATTGAAAGAGGACGTGATGGGCAGAGGGATGAGGTAAGGTGCCCAGGATCGCACAGCTGACAGGTGGCAGAGCCTGATCTCACCCACAGCCTGGCTGCACAGCCACACTCTCCCCGCCCGCGGGGCGCCCGCCTTCCTGGGCTGCGGGGAGCTGTCCGGCTTGCAGTGCTGACGCCTGTGACCTGGGAAACCCCTTAGAGCTGAGCCTGCGGGAGCCTCTCTAACGGGGCACATTGTCCTGAAATAAATAAACCTCTGCATGGCGACCTCAGAACAACAGTGAGTGTGGGCACACCGCCAGGCGCCCAAAGAGAAGGAGCAATAGCGCTATGTGGGCAGAAAGGGGCCCCCAAGGTGGGCCTGAAGGGTGAACAGGCGTTTCCTGTTGATGAGAGGGGGGCTGTGTGGGAGGAGGAGGGAAGTGGTGAAACGGTGTCAGAGGGAATCCTAAGCCAGTAGGGATCGTTGAAGTAAGATTTAAGAAAGGAAAGGACGAGGGAAATAGTAGGAAAATAGCACCAGAGAGAGCAGAGCTGTGAGTACAGGCCTGAGGGTGTGAGGCTGGAGGGGATGCCGTGAGACTTGCATTTCACTAGGACATCTGGCCGCCCTGTGGAGTGGCCCAGGCTCTGCGCTCCCTGCAGAGGCCTCTGGTGAGGGGCCTGGACCTCACAGCCGCTCTGAGCGAGGGCAGAGCTTCAGAGCCGCCTCCATCACGCGTGGAGAGGAGCAGAAGCTCCCGTAAGAGCCAGAGGTAGGAGACAGATTAGAGACAAGGCCCCGGAGCCCTGGGGAGGGTGCTCTGGCTGACGCACGGCTGATACAGGCAGCTGCTCCTTCTGTGGATTTGAGGGGATGGTGTCATTCACTCACACAGCTGCCCGGCTTGCTTTATTCACGCAGCCCTCATTCACCGTTCACATAAGGAGCCACCGGGATGGCACTAGACCTGGGCACTGAGGAGTCACAACAAATCAGACCAACGTGGACCTGCCCTCTTGTCGCTCCAACCTGCTGGGACACAGCCCCGAAAACACAATTAACTGTAGAATCCGGATTGTCGGAGCTATGAGGAAATGCACAGGGCGCTAAGGGAGAAAGGATGGTCCTGGTTTAAACGTGGAATCGGGGAAATCGTCCCGACCCGAACCATGGCCAACAGGTAGCCAGCTAGCAGCTAGGCAGGTGAGCACTCCAGGTAACAGAGGCAGCTGTGTCTGCAAAGGCCCGGAGGTGGGGACATGCCTGACACGTACCAGGAGCCTCAAGAAGACATGGGTGGCCCTGGCGGTGTAGGTCAGTTGGTTAGAGTGTCGTCACAATACACGCCCCAGTCAGGGCACATACAAGCATCAACTAGTGAGTGCATAAATAAGTGGAACAACAAATCGATGTTTCTCTTTCTCAAAATCAATAAAGAAGTTTAAAAGAAGGCGTGTGTGGCTGGGGTGCGGTAGCCAGGCTGGTGAGAGGCATGTGAGCTGGGGCGGGCAGGAGCCGGCCGTGAGGGGCCTTTTAGGCTTTGGTGATGAGTCTGGATCTCATTCTAAGCACAAAGGGAAAAGCTAGCAGAGGGTTTAGTTCTAACTATAAATGGTCAAGTTCACATTTTCCGAAGGCCTCTCTGACTGCGGATGCAGAGTGAATACAGATGAGCAAAGGTGGACGCAGGTGAGGTGACCCCAGAGGGGCAGGCAAGAGACGACATGGCCCTGGACCAGGCGGTGAGCGGGAACACCCAGTCGTGCTGGAGAACTGTCTGGGAAAGGCAGACAGATTTTTGAAGGTCACATGGAAAGAGAGGACTTTACAAATAGCACCACGTCCACCTCATTTCTTAGGCCAAGAACCTGAGTTGTCTTTCCCGTGAGAGGCGGCTTTCCCCTTCCCGGGAATCAGTCACTCTCCCAGCCCCCCAGGGCCCTGGTTTCTGATGGAAAATCACACCGTGACTATAGCACGGATCTTCCCTCCTCCTGTGCATGGTAGAGTCTTTCCCCCATAAAGTTATGCTCAAGTGCTAACAACCTTATGCTCAGGACCTATGCAACCTTGTGTGGAAATAGGGTCTTTGAAGATGTCCTTTAAGGTGAGGTTGTCCTGGACGGAGGTGGATGCTGCATCCAGTCATGGGTCTCCTTCTGAGAAGGGACACAGACAGAGGGAGGTGCCTGAGGGAGCCGGGGGGCACCCAGGGCACCAGCACCCGCCGCAGGCCAGGGCAGCCTCCTTCCCTCTGCTGGCTGGCAACTGGCCCCGTCCTCGCAAGGGCAAGGACAGACCAAAGAGAGGCAGGCCACCCCCACTGGGAGGTGGTGGGCTTCAGAGGCAAAGGAAGTTGCACAGGAGGCTTGGTGTGGGCAGCCACACACCAAGGGATCTCGGCCCGCCGCCAGGATTGTAGAGTTCATTCAGGCACCGGTGCTTCCAGATCAGCCCCTGACCTCTCCAGGCCTCGTCCTGGGAACAACTCCCATGGGAGCAGGGAGTAGAGTACACAGTCCAAGGCCAGGGGGCTGAGGAGCCCCCATTGCCTGGGTCCAGCTCATGGGTCAACCCAAGGTCATGTCGTCTCCATGGCCTCCCCCAACACCTGTCAGAAGTGAGGATGTGCCCCCCTTAAATATCTTAAGTGTGAAGAGACTGAGTCAGAGGGAACCTCATTCGTTTCAGAAGACAGAGGTGGGATGCACCCTGATAGTTAGACCAGTGAAGGTTGGGGCCAGCACCCACAGCCAAGTCCAGCTGGCTGCCTGCTTTGTAAATAAAGCTTTATTGGCACTCAGGGGAGACGTTTAAGGCCACAAACTGGGACTTAGAAGATAAGTAAGTCCTGGAAATCATGTGAGTGCCCAGCATAGTAACAGAGTCAGCAACACTGTGTCACAGATTCCTGAGTGGCTGAGAGACCAGATCTGAGCCAACCCCACCACAGAACAGAAGGGATGGTTCCCTGACATGCGGCAGTGTTAGCAGTGCTGTGGTGGTCATCATATTGCAATGGATAAATGTATCAATCAACTAATTTATACCATGTTATATGTCCATTATATCTTAATAAAAATAAATATATGAATACAAATGTTCATATATGAATACAAATGTATAATAAAAAAGTCCTTTTTCCTCTTTTTCCATAGATAACCACTATTCACAGTTTATCGTATGGCCATCAAATCATTTTCTACAGATAAATATCCTTTAAATGCACACATGCACACACACATGTGCGCGCACACACACACACACACACACACAGATGATATCATACTGCACCTGCTGACATAAACTTGCTTTTTTCACAGACTTTTTCCTGGGTGTTTTTCTCTGTCATCCATATGGGGTGACCTCATTGCTTTAATCATGGCAAAGTCTTCTCTGATGAAGGATCAGTGTGCACTGTGAGACTGTCAGCCGCACACCAAGGGATCTCGGCCCCGCCGCCAGTGCAGAGCACACTGGTCCTTCATCAGAGAAGACTTTGCCCCAGGCCCGGCACGTAGTAAAGGCCGTGAGTGCTGTGGAGCTTTACCGAAGTCGGCTGGTTATCGATAGGCCGAGGGCCAGGAGACTCGGACGTGGCTAAGCATGGGCAGCTGGGGCAGGAGCCGGTTGGCTTCGACAGCAGAACTGGCTGCAGCCTCATACACTCCAGGGTCCAGCATGGTCCCTGCACCCCTCCCCCTCTGGTAGTGGATTGTGGGGGGAGCAGGGGAAGGAGGTGAACACGTGCACAGTAGAAGTCAAAATGGCGCAGGGGGAGGTGCCTGACCTCAGAGGCCTCAGTCTCGCCTGGGAGAGGGCTCACTGTAGGGAATGACCCATCGACAGCCCCGGAAAGCTTGGGGAGTTGATTGGCTATTTTGAAAAGTTCCTGGTTATAACCCCAGGGAAACAAAGAGCTCTTTCTCTCTCACTCAGTGACCACATCCCCCCGTGGTTGGCACATCCTCTGTCGCCCACGAACATGCAACCGTGTAGGTCTAGGCCACCTGGGCCCAGGGCAGACCTCTGGCTCCAAAGGACTCAGCTTTTCTAGGAAGCAGAACCCTGGGCACGGGCCTTTGTTTGGCCTCAGTGAAGACACATTGGACCTTTTCCGTGGAGGGCAGGTGGAGATGGGGCGCTGAGAGCCCAGAAGGGGAACTCGCTGGTTTTGCATCACGAATAAGCCCTCCCACACCACCAGGAATCCGTGGGAGTCTGCCTTGCAATCCCATGGAAGAGCCTAATTTCCTATGACAACAAAGTGAAGGAAGGAATAAATGCTTGCATGAATTAACGAATTTTATCATCACCCCATGAGACAGATGCTATCACTAGCCCATTTTACTGATAAGTAAGAGTAAACTGAGGCTCACATGGTGAGACAACTTGCGCAAGTAGAGAGCTAGAGAGCGCCTGGGCTGTGAGTCAGAGCCTGGCTTCCCCGCAGCCCTGACCCGAGAAGCTGGGCCTGTGCCTCGCAGCACGTGGCCCTGACGTTTCCTGGGCGTAAATATTAGCGGCAACACTTGCTGAACGTCATGTTTCCTGGCCCCACACTGCTGTGGCTCTGGTTTCATACATCCGCGTGGGGCCAAGGGTTTGTGGAGGGAAAGAGGAGGGAATGAGGTGATCACAGGGGCAGGGTGCCTACCAAGACGGGAGGGAATGTAAATTTGTAATATGTGGTCCATTACGTCAACTCTCTCCTTCATCTTCCTACAGCTTTTTCAGTAAACAGTTCATGTTTCGTAAGGGCTATTTAAAGAGACAGAGAGGGAGTCACTGTTCCGGGTTAAGCCAAAACTTCATGCCTAAGCTATTGCCGTCAGCCTCTCCCAGAATGTAACCGCCAGCCTGTCCCCCGGGTCCCTGAGCAGCACCAGTGAGCGGTCTGCCCTCTAGACCTGCTGTCCCTCAGGAAAGGGACCGCCTGCGCTAACCCACTCTTCTCCCTGCCTTTCCGTCCGCCCTGCCTTCCAAGGCCTTCCGTGTGGCACAGCCAGAATGCTCCTTCCTGTGGCTCCAGGGGGTGCTGCCCAGTCCGAGAACTGTGGAGAAAAGCCAATGAATCCTTCAATTTACGCAGTTGAATTTTTAAAGTTTTTATTTACTTTATTGGGGTGACATTGATTAATACAATTACATAGGTTTCACGTGTACAATTCTATCACACTTCATCTGTATATTGTACTGTGTGTTCCCCACCCCAAGTCTTCATCCATCACCATACATGTCCCTTATACCCCCGTCTAGCCCGCCCCCAACCACTCCCCTCTGGTGATCACCACATTGTTGTCTGTCTGTGAGTTCTGTGGTTTTTTGTTTAAGCCTTTCACCTCAGCCCCTCTCTCCTCTGACAGCTGTCAGTCTTTCTCTGTAGCTATGAGTCTGTCTCTGTTTTGCTTGTTTGTTTGCTTTGCTCATTAGATTCCACAGATGAGTGAGACCATGTGGCACTTGTCTTCCTCTGACTGGCTCACTTCCCCTGGCATCATGCTCTCCAGGCCCACACTCGGTTGAATTTTGTTTCTCAGCAGCCCCTCTGGGGGCAGGCTCTCCGGAATGGTGCGCAGGAGCGCAGGGTGGTCCCTCTCCAGGGGGCACAGGGCGTGGCCTGGCTGAAGGCCTGGGGGACACTCAGAGCCACGCCCACTCCAGACACACACAGCTGCCTGGCACCCACCTACAGAGGCCGTGGCGCGCTTGGTGGGGGCAGTACTTTATCACAGACATCGACCCAGTGGCCGGCTCATGCTTGCCCACTCTTAGTTTTAATGTTGATTTGAATGCTCTGCAGACAGTGACACCCATTTCCTGCTCGTCACCCTCCACTCGGATAAGTCACCGGCCGTCCTCCCCCAGGGTGGCCTTCCCAGCTAATCCCCTGTTTGTCCTCTGAAAGGGAGCCGCTAACTAAGCATGAGGGTGGGATTACTCCAGACACTAGAGGGCTTTGGAGGGTGAGAATGGAAAAGGAAGTGGGTGAGGAGAAGGGGGAGGGGAAGCAGAGAGCAGTGGGGAGAGCAGCCAAGCCCCTGTTGGGAAGCAAGCTGGGTGGCAACCACGGAGTTCAGGACGCAGTGGTTTCTGCGGACACTGGGCCTGCCATCCCCTTGCCCATGCCATCTTCAGAAACACAGGCATCGCTCCCAGGGCAGTGAGGAGCAGGGTGTGGGGACGCAGAGAGCAAAGGCCCCGGGCCCACGGGCCTGCCCACTGCGTTACAGGGCGGGTGACGGTGGCTGGCCCAGGCCCAGAACACGCGCTAAGAGGAGGAAAATGGGAGAGAGGAAGACAGGAACCGGAAAACAGAGACAGAAAGATGAACGGGAGAGGGAGGGCGGGAAGAGCGCTGGGAAGTGGTTGGTGTAGGGCGCAGAGCAAAGGGAAACTCGGAAGTTCCCGGACAGGAGGACAGGAGACCCTTCAGCCAGGATCTCACCCCAGGGCGCAGCACGAGGCCCAACTGGGTGCATTCTCAGTGTGTTCTTGAATGTTTTAAAGAACATATATGAACAAAGGGACATAAATTAAACATTGGGGACACTGTCCCTGGGCAGCCGGAGAAGAGAGAGTATGAAACAAAGGGGTCTCTGTCCAGAGGCAGGATGCCATCTGCTGGAGAGAGGGTGGGCGTGCGCAGTGCTTGCAGCAGTGGCGCAGGGTAAATCCTCCATGAGCATCAGCAACCCTGGGCCCGGGGGTCCAGACAGAACGAGCGAGGGAGGAAGGAAAGAGGAGCAGAGGGAAAAGGAGGAAGAAGGGCTGGCTGGTGGATGAGGGCAAGTGGCAAGGAAGGCTGGCTGGCTGCAGGGGCGGGGCTGAGAAAGAGCTTCACACTCCTGGTGTCCCATGAGGAGAAAGACCAGCCGCCTGCTGGCTGGCTCGCTGAGACCCTGACAGGGGGAGGCGGCCCAGGAAGACCTTTCATGCTGTTGAAGTTTGCACCACGTGGAAATGTTGATGACTCAAATATAAAATCACGCGTTTCTTTAAAAGTTGGTCGGGTTAATCATTGCTAGGGAAGAGGACCTCCAAGCATATATATACCCCTTTGCAAACACTTGGGGATCCTGTTTTATTTCCTGTGAAGAACAAGAGAGGCAGTGTTTGCCTTCTTCCAGCCCCAGAAGCAATTCACTGCGGGTCCACCCACCCCGCCGCACCCACCTCCCACCTCCGGGCTGCTGCCCGATGCCGCCAGCTGGCCCTGCGAGGCCCTGGGTGCTGCGCACCTATCAGCTCAGAGGAGATAGTTGTTTGAGGCCGGCTGCTCAGCTGTGTGTGGTGCCATCCCCTCCCGTGGCCCAGCCATCTCCAGGGAATAAAAGTCTCATCAGGTGTGAAATGCAAAACAGCTCCAGCCAGAGCCTTTTTTCCTTCATCCGAGAGAGAGGGTGAGAACGTTGTTTGCTCACTGGTTTTCCAAAGTGCAGAGGAAGCCATGAGGCCTCCGCCCCTGCCCAGCACTGCAGTTCCCCGCCTGGCACCCATCCCTCCCCACGCCTCTGGGAGTTCGGTTTGAGGAGTGTGTTCAGGGGAAGGGAGTGACAGCACCCGATCTGAGGACTGAAGGTTGTTATTGGGGGAAGGGAGACCACAGCGGCTTCTGGAGCAAGCAGTCAGGCAGCACCTTGTCCTCCTGCCCTGCCTGTCTCCAGCGTCAAAGCTGCTCAGCCTGGGCCAGCCTGACCTTGAGTCCCCAAGAAGACTTACTCCTCCTCCTCATGAATATCCGCCCTGGGCCTGGCATCTGTGTCTGCAAGGCCACCTGAGAGCCATCACTCACTGTGCACCCACCACAGGGTCCAGCCCAAACCTTGGCTGCAGGTTCCCAGGGGCTGACTCTGCCCTCCCTGCTCATTTCCCCTACACAGTCAGGTGCAGGGACACACCCTCTCTTGCCTCCTGGCCTTTGCACACGAGGCCCCTCTCCCAAGAATATCCTTCCATGAGAGAAGATGGGTGCCGGGAGCCAGTTCCAGCATGTCATAATTGCAAGAGTTTCATCAAAAGGTTGATGGAACTTGGGGACTCAACAAGGGCTGAGTCACATATGTTATCCCCTGTTGGGAATGGCGGATGGCATTTCCCCAAACCTGAATAGGATTCGTTAAATTGATTGTTTGCTGCCAGACAGCTCAGGGCATCTTAATCTACATGTTATTGCCTCCTCTGGCCAAACACCTGAACAGACTTAGGCAAATTCTTCCAATCTGACAATGGACTGTGTATATGAAACCCTACCCTTTAAAGTGTATATCTCCGCTTTGCCCCAGGACAATTTGTGTTAATAAAAAGCATGGGGTCCTGAAACGAGGAGATCTTAGTTTCTTAAGCTAGGCTCCTCTGACCCCCAAATGCCTTTCAAAATTATATTTCATCTCTGGACTCTTTATTAAGTTACACACAGCCTTTCTCCAGATTGCTGAACCCTTCTTAATGTTGGAACAAGAACCCCAGCAATGGGTTAAATCAACTATGGTCTACTCTTACAACAGAATACCATGGAGCTACTAAATATAATGAGAAAGAAGAATGCAGGTGCTATGGGAAAACGTTATCATGTGTTGAAAAGCCCAGTTGTGAAATCCTACTGGCAGCTGATATTTATTGAGGACTGAGATAGAAATCGCAGGGTGGGGGGCTCAACCAGGGTGGAAAAGTATTGAACATAGCTTGTAACTTGAATCAGACATAGGGGAAGACCAGACTTGAAAAACAAGTCCAAATCACAGGAGGCATCTGGGAAAGAAGGAAGCTGAGCAAAGCCTGTCAGGGAAAAGAATAGCTTTAGCAAAATCACAGGAGGCATCTGGGGAAAGAAGGAAACTGAGCAAAGCCTGTCAGGGAGAAGAAAAGCTTTAGCAAAATCCCAGGAATTCTGCCTGGCCCTCGCTCGGGGGCAGCCAAGGTCGGAAGGGGTGATAAAAGGAGGGACTGCCCCTCCGCCCTTCGCCCTTCGCCCCGGCGATTGCCTGCTGCTGTGTCAGTTACGGCTGGGGCCCAGATCCGGATCTGTAATCAATAAACGCTTGCTTGCTCAAACCATCTATGAGTCGGTGATCTGTCTCTGGGGGACTCGCTCTGTAACATCTGGAGGCCCCGGCGAGATACCCACGGGGGTCTCGGACCCCAGCAAGCAAGCAGCCCGGGTTCCTGTCTCCTGGCCGCGGCAGCTGACCTCGGACGTCCCAACAACAGTGGTGAGTCGACCGGCTGGTCTCTTTCTGTTTGGAGAGCGCTCAAATCGGTGACAAGGGTGGCGGGACGCCGCCAGGGACCCTGTCACAGCCAACGAGGTGACGACCCCAAGAGAAAATCAGGACAGAGACCGCCCGGGTCGGTCCTTGTGGCCACACCCCAGGGAAGGGAGAAACCAAAGATTCCTCCGACTACTCCCTCGGCGCCGCGGATATTGGAAGTGCCGGAGGAAGAGGCCCCGCCTCGGCCGCCTCCACCCTCTTATGCGGCCATGCCGAAACCCGAAACCCGAAACCCGCGGCAGCGGCTGCCGCTGCCGACTCCCCAGCAGAGAGCCTTTATCCTTCCCTTGAGGCAAGCGGGAGGAAAAGGGGTCTCCGAGCCCCGACAGTACCTCAGAGGGAGTGGCAGAGAGGGAGGAACAGGGGCCATTGAGTCCGTCCCACACCAGGTCCGGAACCTCCTTCGGCACGGACCGCCCAGTAACCCAGTTGCCTCTCAGAGAGACGGGGAAGTTAGTGCGACCAGGCAACCACTCCGGACCTATGTCCCCTTCACAACTTCAGATTTGTATAACTGGAAGAACCAGAACCCTCCATTCTCCCAGAACCCCCAGGGGCTGATAACCTTGTTGGAGTCAGTCTTTTATACCCACCAGCCCACCTGGGATGACTGTCAACAGCTGCTGATGACTCTGTTCACCACAGAGGAGAGAATCAAGAGGGAGGGGAGGAAGCAGGTTTTAGATGCCTGTGGAGAACCTACCACGGATGAGGATAGGATCTCCGAAGTGTTTCTCCCCACCCGGCCCAACTGGAACCCGAATACTGCACTCGGGAGGGAGGCTCTGGACCGTTACCGCCAGGTTCTCTTAAGGGGTATTCTGGCGGCAGCCCGAAAGCCCACAAATTTGTCTAAGGTGACCGAGACCAAACAGGGGCCTAACGAGAGTCCCGTGGCATTTCTGGAAAGGCTTTGTGAGGCCCACCGGACTTATACTCCTATAGATCCAGATGCCCCGGACAATCGGGCAGCCCTTGCAGTCCAATTTGTAGGTCAGTCAGCCCCCGACATTAGGAAGAAAATACAGAAAATAGAAGGGTTCGAAGGGAAGTCTCTCACCGAGCTATTGGCCATCGCCCAGGGAGTATTTGAGAACCGGGAGGACCCCACCCAGGCTTTGACTGAAAAGATGGCGAAGGTCCTGGTAGCCATGGAGGAGGAAGGCCGGACCAAGAAGCCTAAGGGAGGAAGGGACAAGCGACAGAGCCAAGGGAAAAGAAAGCCCTTAGACCGAGACCAATGTGCCTATTGCAAAGAATACGGACATTGGAAAAATGAGTGCCCCAAGAGACCAGGAGCAAGCGGGGCAACCCCCCTCCTGGTGGAGGAGGTGGACTGAGGACGTCAGGGCTCCCGAGCCCCCCCCGGAGCCCCAGGTAATGCTTAACGTGGGGGGAAAATTAGTGGACTTCTTGGTTGATACTGGAGCAACTCACTCTGTGCTCCTCGCCCCAGAGGGGCCCCCGTCAGCCCTTAGGACCACCATAGTGGGGGCAACCGGGAAGCCTAAATCTTACCCGTGGTCACAAGCCAGGATCACCAACCTGGGACAGGGAACAGTCACCCACTCCTTCCTTGTCATACCTGAATGCCCAGAGCCTCTGCTCGGCTGCGACCTGCTTCAAAAGTTAAAGGCCACCATTTCCTTCACGGACAAAGGGCCGGAGGTTCGGACTGGGGAGGGGAGGATTCTAGTCACTTTCCCCTTGGAGGAAGAGTACTGGCTTCATGCCAGCCCATCTACCAACCCTGAGTCAGACCTCCTATCTCTATGGAAGGAGGAGATTCCTGAAGTTTGGGCTGAAACAAACCCGCCAGGACTTACAGGGCACAGGCTCCCGATTGTGGTTCAGCTGCTGAGCACAGCACTCCAGTCCGGGTCCATCAGTACCAGATTAGCAGCAAAGCCCGGACAGGAATTGCCAAACACATTCAGAGACTGAAAGAAACAGGGATACTAACCCCTTGTCGGTCCGCCTGGAACACCCCCCTCCTTCCAGTCCAGAAACCTGGGACCACCGACTTCAGGCCCGTGCAGGATCTCCGAGAGGTAAATAAAAGAGTAGAGACTATTCACCCCACGGTCCCGAACCCATATACTCTACTCAGCCTCCTGAGCCCTGATCAAAAGTTCTACTCGGTTCTAGACGTGAAAGATGCTTTTTTCTGTCTGCCTCTGGCCCCTCAGAGCCAACCTATCTTTGCCTTTGAGTAGATAGACCCAGAGAAGGGAGAATCAGGACAGTTAACATGGACCCGGCTTCCCCAGGGTTTCAAGAACTCTCCCACCCTTTTTGATGAGGCCCTCAGCCAGGACCTCCAAGGCTTCCGCATGGACCACCCCGAAGTCACCCTCCTCCAGTATGTGGACGACCTCCTCCTCGCCGCTACTACTTGGGTGGAGTGCCAGGCGGCCACTAGAGACCTCCTAAGAACCTTAGGGCAGCTGGGATACCGAGTCTTGGCAAAGAAGGCTCAGCTGTGCCTAACTGAAGTCACCTACCTCGGGTACCGACTGAAAGGGGGAGAAAGGACTTTATCTGACAGCAGGATACAAGCCATCTTGCAGATCCCAACCCCGACCACCAAGAGGCAAGTATGGGAGTTCCTGGGGGAGGTGGGATACTGCCGGCTCTGGATCCCTGGATTTGCAGAAATTGCTAAGCCCCTGTACTCGGCCACTGGAGGATCAGATCCTGCCCTCCGATGGGAAGCGGAGGAGGAGGAGGCCTTCCAGAAGCTGAAGACTGCTTTGGTGAGTGCCCTGGCCCTGGCCCTCCTCGACCTGGAAAAGCCCTTCCATCTGTTTGTAGCTGAAGCTCGTTTGTAGCTGAAGCTCGAGGGATAGCCAAGGGGGTGCTGACCCAGACCTTAGGTCCCTGGAGGAGACCTGTGGCATACCTGTCTAAACGACTGGACTCTGTGGCCGCGGGATGGCCAGGATGCCCCCGGGCGGTGGCAGCGACCGCCCTCTTGGTAAAGGAAGCCTCTAAACTCACGTTTGGGCAGAATCTCCAGATCACAGCCCCTCACAACATTGAGCAGCTGTTGCGGGCACCCCCGGACAGGTGGCTGTCAAATGCTCAAGTGACTCAATACCAGGTCTTACTCTTAGACCCCCCAAGGATAAGTTTTTTGCAGACAACTGCACTGAACCCGGCCACCCTGCTGCCTGACCCGGGGGAAGAGACCCCAATACATGACTGTAGTAAAATCCTCACCTCTTTTACTTATTGAGGGCGGATCTTACAGACATCCCTATCCCCGAGGCGGAGGCCACCCTCTTCACCGATGGAAGCAGCTTCGTAGAGGGGGGCACTCAGTATGCAGGGGCCACGGTAGTGAACTCTAGAAGATGTCATCTGGGCGCAAGCCCTGGGACATGGCACCTCAGCACAAAAGGCAGAACTAATTGCCCTGACCCAAGCCCTCAGGTGGGGCAAGGGGAAGAAGGTTAATATCTACACTGACAGTAGATACCCCTTCGCCACTGTCCATGTGCACGGCGCCCTATACCAGGAGCGAGGTTTACTCATGGCCAGAGGGAAGGACATTAAAAACTCGCAAGAAATCCTGAGTCTCCTGTCCGCCATATGGGGGCCCGAGAAGGTGGTAGTCATTCACTGCAAAGGGCATCAGAGTGGAGAGACTGACATAGCAAGGGGAAACTGGTTAGCAGACCAGGCTGCCAGAACAGCAGCCAGGGGTGACATCTGGCCCCTTGAGATCCTGGTAACTCAGATGACTGACCCAAGTCCCCACTACTCCAAGGAAGAAGAGGAGTGGGGGCAAAAACTGCAGGGGCAGAGGAACTCAGGCGGGTGGATCCAGCTGACCGATGGAAGAATCCTCCTACCCCAAGCCCTAGGAAGACAGGTGGCGGAACAGACGCATCGGGCCACACACTTGGGTGGAGTCAAATTAGCTGAACTCCTAAAGAAGAAATACCTAGTTAAAGGACTAGACCGGTTAACTCGAGATATAGCCAGAAGATGTCGCGCCTATGCATTAGTCAACCCCAATCCAGTGCCAGTGAAGGAACCGGGGACCCGGT
This sequence comes from Myotis lucifugus, assembly GCF_000147115.1. Lineage (NCBI taxonomy): Eukaryota > Metazoa > Chordata > Mammalia > Chiroptera > Vespertilionidae > Myotis > Myotis lucifugus. Next base: position 58,780 of record NW_005871646.1, read on the forward strand.
TCAGAGGCAGCGCCCCCGGTGAGCACTGGGAAGTGGACTTCACCGAACTTCCCCTGGCATGGGGAGGATACAGGTATCTCCTTGTGTTTGTGGACACTTTCTCCGGGTGGCCAGAAGTGTTCGCCACGAAGAGAGAGACTGCCCAGGTAGTAGTAAAACAATTGGTTTTTGAAATTCTACCATGGTTCGGCCTTCCTGTATATATGGGGTCTGACAATGGTCTGGCATTCATTGCCAGGGTCACCGAACAATTGGCAACCACCCTAAAAATTAGGTAGAAACCCCACTGTGTCTATAGGCCACAGAGTTCAGGGCAGGTAGAGAGGATGAATAGGACGATAAAAGAAACCTTAACTAAGTTAAAACTAGAAACTGGCGGAGATTGGGTAAGCCTCCTCCCTTTTGCCCTACTGAGGGCTTGATGTACCCCCTATCTTGAGAAGTTCACTCCCTATGAAATTATGTTTGGGAGACTGCCTCCCCTTCTCCCACACGTGGGGGAAGAACACATGGGGGGAATAACTAACAGAAACCTCCTTAAGTCTCTACAGGCATTACAACAGACCAGAGAGGAAGTCCACCGGCTAGTCCGCCAGCCAACACCAGAGGCGAGCGCACCGCCCAGACCTCCGGTGGCCCAGCCTGGAAGCTTGGTTTAGAATAAAAGGTTAAATCCTGGATAATTAGAACCAAGGTGGGAAGGACCCTTCATTGTTGTTCTCAGTACTCCTACAGCCGTCAAGGTAGCTGGAAAGCAACACTGGATACATCACACCCAGCTGAAAAAGGCACCTGGAGAACTACCAGGGGACCAGGAGAAATGGCAGATCAGCCCGACCGACGACCCACTCAAGGTCAAGTTAACCCGGGTGGGGAAGGAATAATAACCTTACTACTACTATTGGCGACTCTGCCCCACCCTTCAGAGGGTGGGCTAGGGCCCCCACCCAATGCACAGGACTTAGTGCGGGCACTTTATGGGAGCCCTTGTGACTGCACGGGAGGGAGTACGGGAGTGACTCCGTCCCAATACTCCCAAACAACTGATTGCGGCAGTAAAACAGCCTACTTAACTTTTGAGACTTTGATGGGGGGCGGATTTAAACAGGGATGGAAGTGTGTCAGTAAACCTAAAATTATACTGCCAGAGAATGGCAAACCTGGACCGTGCCCTTCCAACTGTCAGATGGCCACAGAAATGCATTCCACTTGCTACCAGGAGGTCCAGCAGTGCACCCACAGAGACGGGAAAATCTATCTAACTGCCATCCTGCAGAGAACGTACTCTGGTTCTTTTGGAGGGGACTGGGACACTAGCAGTAGCCAAGGGTACTCCAAACTCGCTCAAGCCTCCTGTCGAGGCAATCTTGGCCAAGCTAGCTGCTGGTCGCCTCGTGCCCCAATCCATGTATCTGATGGGGGGGGGGGGGGGGCACTGATCGGGTTAGAGAGGGCTGAGGTACCAGGAACAGATAGAACAGATGATTCACTCCTTGTACCCACCCCTTCGTTACCATCC
>NW_005871646.1:60795-82308 GCF_000147115.1 Myotis lucifugus
CAGTTTTTGTTTGCTGGGGGTAGCCTGGCCTTCACAGCACTGCATGTCAACTGGACAGGATTATGCATACAGGCTATTATCCTCCCCAATATAGACATTATCCCAGGTGAAGTGCCCGTTCCCCTTCCTAGTCTTGATTACATAGCAGGACACAGTAAAAGGGCTATCCAATTTATCCCCCTACTCTTAGGCCTAGCAGTTTTGGGTGCTGTGGCATCGGGCTCCGCAGGACTAGGAGGAGCTGTACACTCCTATACCAAGCTTTCCAATCAGCTAATTGATGATGTTCAAGCCCTCTCAGGAACTATAAATGACCTCCAAGACCAAATAGACTCTCTAGCTGAAGTCGTCCTCCAGAACCGGAGGGGGCTCAACTTACTCACTGCAGAGCAGGGAGGGATCTGCTTAGCCCTACAGGAATGTTGTTGCTTCTATGCCAACAAATCGGGAATCGTCCGAGACAAGATCAAGAAGCTCCAGGAGGATCTAATCAAGAGGAGGAAAGAACTGTTCGACAACCCCTTATGGAGCAGCTTCAATGGACTCCTCCCCTATCTACTTCCCCTTTTGGGGCCACTACTTGGACTTATACTAATGTTAACTATAGCCCTCTGCATTTTCAGGTCGATAGCTAACATGATTCAAGCTAGGACTCAGGATCTTAAGATCCTTGCTCTCCGTGTCCAGTACCAAAATCTCGCTATGGACGAGGAGAGTAAGAGCGAATCAAAGGTTTGATTCCCCCTTAAGAGGAGTGGGGAATGAGATAGAAATCGCAGGGTGGGGGGCTCAACCAGGGTGGAAAAGTATTGAACATAGCTTGTAACTTGAATCAGACATAGGGGAAGACCAGACTTGAAAAACAAGTCCAAATCACAGGAGGCATCTGGGAAAGAAGGAAGCTGAGCAAAGCCTGTCAGGAAGAAGAAAAGCTTTAGCAGGGAGACCACCAAGATGGCGGCATAGGTAAACACCGGAGACTACTGCCGCAAACAACCACTTCAAAAATACAACTAAAAGACTGAATGGACATCACCCAGAACCACAGGAAGGCTGGCTGAGGAGAGACTCTTCAACTAGAAGGAAAGACAACAGCATCCCGAGGCTCAGAGGAGGCGCAGTGTGGAAAATTTAAAGGTGTGGAAGTGCGCGCGCAAAGCGGGCTGGTGGCTGAGGGCGTGGTTGTCATTTTCAATCGGGAGGGAGTCTCAGGCTCTGGGCTCCAGATCCGGGCGAGTCTCTAGGGACTCAGACTCAGACGGGAGAAGCGGGATTGTCTGGTATCAGTTGGAACGTGAGGGCAGCTTTCTCTCCGAGGTTTGCAGCGGTTGCCGGGGTTCTGAGAAGCAGAGCCTCTGGGAACGGGACTGAGAGCAGCCATAACTGCGCCCTCCACCCGCCCTGTTGATCCCACCCCACCCAAGCCCAGCGCAGAGCCATTTGCCGGATAGCCTCAGGCAAAGGCTAGATTAGCACCTCCCCAGAGGACAGAAGTTTTCCCACAGCTGATTCTCACAGCCAGTCGGCCTGGTGGTCAAATCCCTCTAGTATTAACTACAACAATCAAGGCTTAACTAGAACAAGACTGAGCACAAAGACCACAAGGGGGTGCACCAAGAAAGCATAAAAAATGCGGAGACAAAAAAACATGACAGAAATGGAGGATATAGAGCTAAAAAACGCAATTTTGAGGGCTTGCAATAAACTTGAGGAGAGCCTCACGAAAACTAATGAGACCCTCGATGCTATGATAAAGAAACTAGAAATTAAGCATACACGGACTGAAATAAAGAATATTATACCCAATAGCAGACCAGAGGAGCGCAAGAATCAAGCCAAAGATTTGAAATGCGAAGAAGCAAAAAACACCCAACCGGAAAAGCAAAATGAAAAAAGAATCCGAAAATACGAAGATAGTGTAAGGAGCCTCTGGGACAGCTTCAAGTGCACTAATATCAGAATTATAGGAGTGCCAGAAGATGAGAGACAGCAAGATATTGAAAACCTATTTGAAGAAATAATGGCAGAAAACTTCCCCCACCTGGTGAAAGAAATGGACTTACAGGTCCAAGAAGCGCAGAGAACCCCAAACAAAAGGAATCCAAAGAGGACCACACCAAGACACATCATAATTAAAATGCCAAGAGCAAAAGACAAAAAGAGAATCTTAAAAGCAGCAAGAGAAAGAGACTCAATTACCTACAAGGGAATACCCATACGACTGTCAGCTGATTTCTCAACAGAAACTTTGCAAGCCAGAAGGGAATGGCAAGAAATATTCAAAGTGATGAATACCAAGAACCTACAACCAAGATTACTTTATCCAGCAAAGCTATCATTCAGAGTTGAAGGTCAGATAAAGAGCTTCACAGATAAGGAAAAGCTAAAGGAGTTCATCATTACTAAACCAGTATTATACGAAATGCTGAAAGGTATCCTTTAAGAAGAGGAAGAAGAAAAAAGTAAAGATACAAATTGTGAACAACAAACATGCATCTATCAACAAGTGAATCTAAGAATCAAGTGAATAAATAATCTGATGTACAGAATGAACTGGTGGCCGTTAAAACACACAGGGTCTGACAGCAGATACCTAGACTCAAACCTCAGCCTGACTCTTACTTCCTAGGGGACCCTGATTGTCAACACGGTGCCAGAGGCCAGTCCCCCGGTTTGCACATATAAAGGGCTTGGCACGAAGCCTGACACACTGAAAACTCAGTAAGTAGTTGATATGATTATGACAATCATAGTCCCTGAGAAAGGCGGAACCAGATCCTCCTTCGCCCCATGTCCAGGCTGCTCAAAACATAGGGCCCTGCACCGACATTCAGTGAGTGAGCCTTCTCCCTCCTCCTCACCTCTCACTCCTCCCGCAAGAGGCAGAGCAGTGGTACCTGAGGGTCTGTGATCCATCAGATCCATTGGCCCAGTGCCCCCTCTGGCATCTGCAACTCCCTCCCCGCCCTTTCCCTCTCCCTGTCCTCTTCCCCATCTCTCCTTTCTCTGCTCCCCTCTTCCTCCTTCTCCTTCTCTGTTCCTCCCTCCTCATCCCCAGCTGTCCCCATAAGGGGGTCTCGAGTTCTGGACCGCAGGAGGGGAATAAGGAAGGCTGATTAGGGCTACACAACCACGCTGTGCTCTTCTATTGCATTAGCCAGCAACGGGCTTGCATAACATTTTTATCTCTGTCTCACTCCTGTGTCCACTAACTTTTCAACTGGTCTGAAATCATAGAGCAAAGGAGCAACCACCTGCCTACCCCCACTCCTCAGCCCACAGGTACTTCCCTGGTGCCTCTTGCCCACTTGGCAGTTTCCCATTGAGGCCAGTTACTCAGCCTGATTAGCATGGCAACTGCGCCTATGCAGGGATTTCATGGCTGTCAAGGTTTCCTTTCACAGGCACAATCTTATAACACATCATCCGTATTTGTACTGTGTGTTCACCACCCCAAGTCAAGTCTCCTGTCACCATTTATCCCCCGCTACCCTCTCCTACCTCCCCCACCTCCCTTTCCCTCTGGTAATTAACATACTATTGTCTGTCTAAGGGTTTTGTTTTTTCTTAATCCCTTCACCTTTGTCACCCCACCTCCTGGCCCCCTCCCTCTGACAGCTGTCAGTCTGCTCTCTGTGAGTCTGTTATTATTTTGTTTGTCAGTTAATTTTGTTCATTAGATTCCACATATGAGTGAGGTCATATGGTATTTCCCTAATGCCTCCGCAATAAATTCAATAAAAATAAATTTTTAAAAAATATTTCCTTTCCCAAACATCCTACATGTGCTTGAATTGTGACTCTTTCCCCATCAATTCTTAATCAATGGGTTTGTGTGTGCAAAGTCAACAGAGAAGAGCCATCATAGACTCCCCTGGAGGAGTCTCAGACTCAGCCCACTAAGTATTTTAAAGAAGCCTTCCAAGGCACATCGTACATGTTTATAAACAACCCAGCGCTCGGCCATCTCCTGTACCACAGCAGCTGCATCCATGGAAGGCAGGCTATGTGCCAAAAGTTCTGAGTGGCACTTTCCATGCATTCTTGATCGCATCTAGTCCTCACAACAACCCCATTTTCAGATGAGAAGACTGAGGGTCCCGAGAGGTGACCAAAGGCAGTGCCAGCAGTTACAAACCTCAGTCTCTTGCCTCCAAAGTTCTGTCCTCTTTTCACCACACCAGGGTGGCTCTTGGCAACCCTCCCATGTATGTGAGAAGACATTAAGCCAAACCTCAGCACTGAGTGGCCTGTTTTGATGTTTAAAGTCGTAGACTAATTCCTAGGTTCAAATTCTGGCACTCGTCTGTGGGTTGTGTGATCCCCCTTTCTGGTATTCACACCCTATGTAAACGTCTCCCTTCCAGTGTGCGTGGGACCTGTGACCTGCTTCTAATAAGTAGAGCATGACAAAAGTGACAGATGTCACTCCCATGATTAGGTTACAAAAGACTGCGACTCCTGTTTTGCGAGAACTGCGACTCCTGTTTTGCGAGAAGACTCTCTGTTGCCTTCCCAGTTTGCATAAGACCAGCTGCCAAGATGGAGAGGCCCATGTGTCCACAGACAAGAGGTACTGAGCCCTCAGTCCACCCGCCACTAGGAATTCAAACCTACCAACTGCTATGCGAGTCTGAAAGCAGATCCTTCCTCTTGGACCTTGAGAGGCAAAGCCCCTGTGGCAACGTGATTGCAGCCTTGGAGAGACCCTATGCCCCAGGACGCAGCTGGGCCCCACCTGGATTCCTGACCCACTGACACTGTGAGATAGAAAATGTGTGTTCTTCTAAGTTGCTAAGTGCCAGGGGTTTTGTCCAGCATCTAGAATGGTTTGGGAATCTGGAGAAGGGCTGAGGTAAATTATTAAAGAGTCTAGAGACGAAACATAATTTTGGAAGGCATTTTGAGGAGCCAGAGGAGACTAAAGAAACCAAGTCCTCCTGTCTCTCTGGACCCAGAGCTTCTTATTTACACAAATTGCCCTGAAACAGATATACACATCAAAGGTGAGTTTGGTATACAGTAGTCATTGTTAGATTGGGGGAACTGCCTTGGGCTGTTCAGGTGTTTGTCCAGCAGGAAGCAATAACATGTAGATTGAAATGCCCTCAGCTGTCTGGCAGCAAGAAATCATCTATGCAAATCTTTAGGTGCAACATGTGATTCAGCCCTGCTGAATACCCAAGTTCCATCAACCTTTTGATGAAACTTCTAGGATTTATGACATGCTGGAATTAGCTTCCGGCAGCTAAGTTTTGTGGTTGTTTATTAAGCAACAATAGGTGACTAAGACACCATTCAATCATTGACTCATTCAAATCTGCACTGACCCACTGTGAGATGCCAGACACAGTGCAGGACTGAGGTACAGAAGAAATGAAGGCATAGTCTGTCGCTCAGGTGGCTCCGCCTACTGCAAGGTCAGACATGCATATTCATGAGAGCAGATACAGAGCCCACAAGAAACAGGCCCAATCCATGCTAGAGGACACAGGGTCCATGAGCATGGCAACATCCTTTGTCAAAATGTAAATCCTAAGTGTGTTTAAGAATATTCATTTTTAGGTCTGCCCAACCCCTCTGTAAGCAGAGCAACCGGCCGGCACCATCTCCTCCGTAGGGGAGAGAGAGGCCACCCACCTCCTCAGCAGCTCAGTGCTTGGTCTGCCCCAGCCCCTCAGTGAGCAGAGCTACCTGCCTGCCCACCATAGAGGTGAGAGAGGTAAGCAGCCCCCTGCACTATTGGAGTTGCGCCATGCCTGACCCCACTCCCCCAACAACAGAGCACCTGGCCTACCCCACCACCCTACCACTGGCCCAGCCTGGACCCAGGGACCTGCCACCCCAAACCAGGATGCCCAACTAGGTGCCCCTGGATGACAAGCCCCACCACCTTGACGTGGTGCACCCAGTCCTGCCACATGGCCCAACTCCCTCAGATGAACAGTCCTTTCATTGTGACACACTGTGCCTTATCCGGCGTCCCTGGTCAAATGGCCTGGCCACTGACACTGCCCAGTAGACATGACCTGATGCCCACCCTCTGACACATGGACCTTCCACAGAGACCGATGTGCCTAACTGAGTGCCACCAGGAGATTGGATGCATTGCTGTGACCCGGTGTGACCAGTCATCTCTGAATGCAAGGACCAGCTGCTGGGCACTAACCCCATCATCTGGCTCTCCAGACTGCAAGACTGCGAGACGGCTACAACAGGAAGACAAAGGGACAACCGCCGAGTGAGAGAAAAGGAGGAATCACCAGAAAAGGAACTCAGTGAAATGGAGGCAAGTAATTTGTCAGATAAGAAATTCCAAGTAATGGTTATAGGCTTGTCAGACTTCAGAGTGGGAATTACAAGCAACTTAATGAGAATTATAAGCAGCTGAATGAGAAATACAGCAGCATGAATAAGAATGAAGAGGAAATGAAGAATGACATAGCTTTAATAAAGAACACCCTGGAAGGATTCCACAGTAGACTAGAAGAAGCTGAGGACCAAATCAGCTAATTAGAAGACAAGGTAGGAAAAAAAACACCCAATCAGATCAACAATTGGAAAAAAAGTTAAAAAAAAAAACAAGAGGAGAATTTAAGGGAGCCTGGGGACAACATGACATGAAACAATGTCTGCATCATATGTGTGCTAGAAGGAGAAGAAGCTGAGCAAGGAGTGGAGAACCTGTTTGAAGAAATAATGACAGAAAACTTCCCCAACCTGGTGAAGAAAAAAGTCACACAAGTCCAGGAAACACAGAGTCCAATCAAAATGAACCCAAAGAGACCGACACAAAGACACATCATAATTAAAATGGCAAACATAAAAGACAAAGAAAGGATCTTAAAGGCTACAAGAGAGACAGAAAGTCATCTACAAGAAAACTCCCATTAGACTATCAACAGAAACATTTCAGGCCTGAAGGGAGTTGCATGAACGATACAAAGTAATGAAAAGCAAGGGAATAAATCCAAGAACACTCTATCCAGCAAGGCTATCATTCAAAATTGGAGGTGAAACTGGGAGTTTCTCAGACAAAAGAAAGACTAAAGGAGTTGATTACCACCTAAGAATGCTAAAGGGACTGCTGTAAGAAGAAAAAATAAAAAGAGAGGGAGGAACACAGGCATAAAGAATTTAAAATGACAACAAATAAGTATCTATCAATAATAACCTTAAATGTAAATGGATTAAATGCTCCAATCAAAAGACAGGGTAGCTGAATGGATAAGAAAACATGATATCCTATATAGTAAAACCCTAATATGCAAATAGAACAAATGGTGAAATGACCAGTTGCTATGATGCGCACTGACCACCAGGGGGCAGACGCTTAATGCAGGAGCTGCCGCCTGGTGGTCAGTGCACTCCCACAGGGGGAGTGCCACTCAGCCAGAAGCCAGGCTCATGACTGGCGAGTGCAGCAGTGGTGGTGGGAACCTCTCCTGCCTCCCTGGCAGTGTGAAGGACCCCTCGGGGGATGTCTGCTGAGGGGTCCCGGACTGCTAGAAGTCACAGGTCGGGCTGAGGGACACCCCCACCCTCCCACCCCCACCCCCATGTACAAGAGACCCTCTTCTGAACAAAAGAGTCACACAGATTGAAAGTGAAGGGGTGGAAAAAATTTTTTCCATCCAAACAGAAATGAAAAAAAAAAAAAGCTGGGGTAGGAATACTCATATCTGACAAAATAGGCTTCAAAATGAAGGTCATAACAAAAGGCAATGAAAGTCATTTCATAACACTAAAGGGATTGATCCAACAAGGAGATATAACCCTGGTAAACATATACATGCTCAATATAGGAGCACCTAAGTACATAAAAATTTTTCGGGAGGACGTAAAGGGAGAGATCAACAGCAATACAATCACAGTAGGGGATTTTAACACCTCACTGACATCACTGGATAGATTTTCTAGACAAAAAATCAACAAGGAAACAGCAATCCTAAAAGACACACTAGATCAAATGGAATTAATAGTCACTTACAGAACATTTCACCCCAAAGATACAGAATATATATTCTTCTCAAGTGCACATGAGACATTCTCAAAGAAAGACCACATGCTAGGGCACAAAACAAATCTCTACAAATTCAAGAGCATTGAAATTATATCAAGCATCTTCGGATCATCATGGCATGAAACTAGAGATCAACTACAATAAAAACACTTCAAAACACATTGAGGCTACATAGCATGTATTTAAACAGTGAATGAGTCACCAATGAAATAAGGAGGAAATAAAAATCTTCATGAAAATGAACACATAACAACCCAAAGCCTATGGGACACAGCAAAAGCAGTCCTGAGAGTCCCTAGCACTACACTACAGGCCTACCTCAAGAAATAAGAAAAAATAGCTAAGAAGCTATCTAACCCTACAACTTAAAGATCTAGAAATATAACAACAAGAAAAGCCAAGAGTAAGTAGGAGGAAAGAGCAGAAATAAATGGCATAGAAACTGAAAAAAAAAAAAAACTAAAATAAAACTACAAAAGATTCATCAAGCCTAGAGCCGGCTCTTTGAAAAGATAAGCAAGATTGATGCACCTTTAGCCAGACTCATCAAGAAACAAAGAAAGAGGATCCAAGTAAATAAAATCAGAAATGAAAAAGGTGAACTAGCAACTGACACCACAGAAATATAAAAGATTGTAGACAAATACTATGAGCAACAAGCTAAACAAGGTGGATGAAATGCACAAATTTGTAGTAAAATTCAACTTTCCAAAATTGAATCAGGAAGAAGCAGAAAACCTGAACAATAACAACTGATGAAATACAAGCAGTAATCAAAAACCTCACAGCAAACAAAAGCCCTAGACCAGTGGTCAGCAAACTCATTAGTCAACAGAGCCAAATATCAACAGTACAATGATTGAAATTTCTTTTGAGAGCCAAATTTTTTAAACTTAAACTATATAGGTAGGTACATTGTTATTAACTTAATTAGGGTACTCCTAAGGCTTAGGAAGAGCCACACACAAGGGGCCAAAGAGCCACATGTGGCTCGCGAGCCGCAGTTTGCTGACCGTGGCCTTAGACCAAAGACTTCACAGGACAGTTTTACCAAATATTCAAAGAAGAAATAACACCCATCCTCCTCAAACTATTCCAAAAAGTTCAAGAGGAAGGCACACTTCCAAGATCTTTTCATGAGGCCAACATTATCCTAATTCCAAAACCACATAAAGACACTACAAAGAAAGTGATGAACATATCCCCGATAAATATAGATGCTAAAATCCTCAACAAAATATTAGCAAATCAGATCCAGCAATATATTAAAAAGATCATACACCATGATCAAGTGGGATTTATTCCAGGGATGCAAGGCTGGTACAATATTCGAAAATCAATAAATGTGATGCATCATATAAACAAATTGAAAAACAAAAATCACATGATCATAAAAATTAATGCAAAAAAAGCATTTGACAAAATCCAACACCCATTTTTGATAAAAAATCTCAGCAAAGTGGGAATAGAAGGATCACACCTCAACATAATAAAAGCCATATATGACACACCTATAGAAAACATCATACCCAATGGGCAAAAACTAAAACCATTTTCCCTAAGAACAGGAACAAGAGACGGTTGTCCACTTTCACCACTTTTATTCAACATAGTACTGGAGGTCCTAGCAACAGAGATTGCACAAGAAGAAAAAAATAAAAGTCATTCAAATTGGAAAAAAGGAAGTAAAACTGTCACTATTGGAAGATGACATGATATTGTACATAGAAAACCCCAAAGACTCCACCAAACAATTAGATTTAATAAAGGATTTTGGCAACATAGCAGGATACAAAATGAACACGCAGAAATCTATGGCATTTTTATACACCAATAATGAACTCTCAGAAAGAGAAATTTAAAAAATAATCCCATTTACTATTGCAACAAAAAAATTAAGATACTTAGAAATAAACAACCAATGAGGTAAAAGACCTGTACTTGGAAAACTATAGAACATTGAAAAAAGAAATAGAAGAGGATATAAACAAGTGGAAGAATATACTGTGTTCATGGATTGGTAGAATTAACATTATTAAAATGTCCATACTACCCAAAGCAATCTATAGATTCAATGCAATCCCTATGAAAATATCAGTGGCATACTTCACAGATCTAGAACAAACACTCTAATAATTTATATGGAACCAAAAAGACCCCAAATAGCTGAATCAATCTTTAGGAAGAAGAACAAAGTTGTAGTGATCATAAGACCAGATTTCAAGTTATACTACAAAGACACTGTAATCAAAACAGCCTGGTATTGGCATAAGAACAGGCATATAGACCAGTGGTCGACAAACTGCAGCTCGCGAGCCACATGTGGCTCTTTGGCCCCTTGAGTGTGACCACGAAGTTTCAATTACACTGTATGTGTGAGCCCGCACGTGGTATTTTGTGGAAGAGCCACACTCAAGGGGCCACAATTTGCCTACCACTGATATAGACCAATGGAACAGAACAGAGAACCCAGATATTGGCCCAAGCCACTATGCTCAATTAATCTCTAATAAAGGAGGCAAGAACATTGGTGTATCACATTTATTGATTTGTTGTACAATAGAGTAAACACAGTCTCTTCAATAAATGGTGTTGGGGTAATTGGACAGCTACATGTAAAAAAAATGAAACTAGACCACCAACTTACACCATACACAAGAATAAAGTTAAAGTTGATAAAATATTTAAATGTAAGCTGTGAAACCATCAAAATCCTAGAAGAAAACGTAGGCAGCAAAATATTAGATGTCTCATGTAGCAAAATTTTCTCTGATACAACATCTGCATAAGAGAAACAAAGGAAAAAATGAAAGAATGGGACTACATCAAAATAAAAAGCTTCTGCACAGCAGAAGAAATCAGCATCAAAATGAAGAGGGAGCCCATTGTATAGGAGAACATATTTGCCAATGATACATCTGATAAAGGGGTTAATATCCAAAATATACAAAGTACTCATAAAAATCAACAAAAGGAAAACAACCAACCAAATAAAAAAATAGGAAGAAGACCTAAATAGACACTTCTCCAAAGTAGACATACAAATGGCCAAGAGACATGAAAAAATGCTCAATATCATTGATCATCAGAGAGATGCAAATTAAAATTCAGACCTCACACTGTCAGATGGTACCATCAACCACTCAACAAATGACAAGTGCTGTGAGAATTGTGAGAAAGGGAACCCTAGTACACTGCTGGTGGGAATGCAGACTGGTGCAGCCATTATGGAAAACAGTATTAAGTTTCCTCAAAAATTTAAAAATGGACCTGCCATTTGAACCCAGTGATCCCACTTCTGGGAATATATCCTAAGAAGCTTAAAACACCAATCAGAAAGAATATATCCATCCCTATGTTCATAGCAATGCTATCTATATTTAAAAAAAAAAAAGCCTAAGCTACCATTACAACCAGTCAACCGAACGACTGGTCAACCAGTCACTATGACGTGCACTGAACACCAGGGGGCAGATGCTCAACACAGGAGCTGCCCCCTGGTGGTCAGTGCAGTCCCACAGCCAACCTCCCGCAGCCAGCCAACCTCCTGCAGTCCCTCCCCCAGCCAGCTGGCCCCCATCGGGATTGGGCGAGATGTACTGATTGGCCCCGATTGCCAGCCAGGCCAAGGGACCCCACACGTGCACGAATTTGTGCACCAGCCCTCTAGTCATATCCTATCTGATAAAATAGTAATACACAAATTAACCGTCACACCCTCACTCCGTCACTTCATCAGAAAGATGGCTGTGGCCATAGAGCTGGAGCGAGCAGAAGGCTTGCGTTGTCCCCGGTGATGGAGGAAGCCAAGCTTCCTGCCTGCCCTGGCTGGCACTGGGCTTTGCTCAAGGCCACAAAGTTTCAATTATAGAAGATAAATAAACCCCAGATACCTGCTTCCAGCCTGTGTGACCTCCGTTCAAGGAGGAGCTGGGAGCCTTGGTTTCCAGGGGCAACCAGATCTGGGCTCCGCTTAAGGCTACAAAGTTTCAATTATAGAAGTTAAATAAATCCCAGACACCTGCTTCCAGCTCGAGGGCGAGGCCAGCCTAAAAACGGCCATCAGCCCCTCACCCAGGCTGGCCAGGCACCCCAGCGGGACCCCCATCCCACCCTGAAGGGGCTGTGGCCAGCCTGTAAACAGCAATCAGCCCCTCACCCAGGCTGGCCAGGCACCCCAGTGGGGACCCCCAACTGAAGGGGGTGTGACCAGCCTGCAAACAGCCATAAGCCTCTCACCCAGGCTGGCCAGGCACCCCAGTGGGGACCCCCACCCTGAACGAGGTGTGACCAGCCTGCAGACAGCCATCAGCCCCTCACCCAGGCTGGCCAGGAACCTCAGCAGGACCCCCCCCCATGAAGGGGCTGTGGCCAGCCTGCAAACAGCCATCAGCCCCTCACCCAGGCTGGCCACACCCCCATGGGGTTAGGGTCCCCACTGGGAGGCTTGGCCAGCCTGCAAACAGCCATCAGCCCCTCACCCAGGCTGGCCAGGTACCCCAGTGGGGACCCCCACCCTGAAAGTGGTGTGGCCAACTTGAAAACGGCCCTCAGCCCCTCACCCAGGCTGGCCAGGCACCCCAGCAGGACCTCCCCACCCTGATCTGGGACACCCTTCTGTTGCGGTAAAGTGGAAAGAAGTTAACTAGAAGAGGACGCTCTGCCGGGAGAAGGCGTGAGCCTGCATGCAGGCCGCGTCAAAACAAAGTCTTGCACGCAAGACTTATTGTTCCGAGGCAGAACTTTCCTTGACGTGATGAATAGTCCATGAGGGCATAGAAAGTTCAGGGGAGGGTGCACTGCTGCAGGTGGAAAGAGTCTTTGTATAATATAGGAAATTAATAATATAATGTATAACTTAGCTTTGATGATTTCATAAAGCATGTTTGTTAATCATTGTCACTTGCTGTACTCCATTGTTATTTGCTGTGCTCACCCCCAATAAAAGCCAGAAGTGATCAGAGGATCTTGGCTATTCGCCTGAGCGAGCGGTAGCCCTCTGCTTCTCCGTATCCTGTCGTCCGACTCATCTCTGCGTCTCCGTTCACCAAGAACATCAATATCTGGCTCCACGAGCAGGGATCAGGGGTGAGTCTAAGGGGCGTGGGACCGAAAGGGAGATGCCAGCGCCGAGTACGCGGAACTTTCGGCAATAGAAGCAGAGTATGGGGACTAGCCCGTCGATGCAGAGTCAATATATAGATGTCTTGAGATCATTGTTAAAGAGTTCGGGGGTAAAAGTGAAGAATGGGGCTTTTAAAAAATTGTTTGAGGCAATTCAGCAGCACTGTTATTGGTTTAACCCAGAAGGAAAACAGCAGTTAAATCTTAAATTGTGGAAACAAATTGGAAGGTCATTAAGAAGGGCTCACCAACAGGGAAATGCTATAGAGGCTGATGTATGGGCTGTTTTTAATTTAGTAACGTTAGCTTTACAGCCTTTTCAGTCTGATTCTGAAGATTGTGAAGAAATTCCTATGAAGTCACAAAGTGCTGCTCCAGGAGCTGAATGTTTAAATCCTGAGCCTCTCCCTCCTGGGAAATCACTACCACCCGAGCCGCTCCCGTTAGAGGTCACTGAACCGAGGGAGTCAAGTAAAAGACAGAAAGCTAGGGATAAAAATGAAGTAGGGGGTTATGAAAGAATAACCTCAGCCAGCGATTCAGAGCTGGATGATTCATCTTCTGCTGGTTCGGAAGATGATCGATGCCCTCGCCCTAAGTTAAGGAAAAAAAGAGTGGCGAGAAGGAAAACAGAGATGAAGGAACTTTTAGGGAGTTTAAAAGAATTATTACTTACAGTAGTAAGGAAAAGAAAGAAAATAAAAGCCTTCAGGAGTTGGCTGCACCGCCGCCGAAAAATGAAAGTAAAGCGGCACTAGCCATTAATCTGGCGTTAGCAGCTGAGCCTCCACCCACCTCCTGAGGACACGAAGAGCTGCTAATGCTCAATACCCTCAAGGGTTATATGTATTATTAATTATAATATTATATATAATTATATATGTTATTAATTTTTATATATTAATTAATATAAAATTAATTTATACAGATTATAAATTAATTCCTTATTATTGGAATACAATAGCTAAGGCAGTATTAGCCCCAGGGCAATATCTGAAATTTAAATCCTGGTGGTGGGAAGAAGCCAGGAGAGTGGCGATGATCAACGCCCAAGAAAACCCACCTAGATGTAATTTTGACCAGTTAACAGGAACTGGAACACATAGTAGCTTACAGCAACAGGTGCTGTTAGAGGATGCTGTTATTGCACAAATTAGAACTTGTTGCTTAAAGGTTTGGTCAAAAATAAAGGAGGCTAGCATCCCAGTCCAATCATTTTCTAAAGTTATATAAATAATATTAATATAATAATAATAATAATATTAAAATCTTATATAAATAATTAATAATAATACTACTCTTCTTGCTGATGCATTAAAAACTGCAATTCCCATCCTGCTAAATGCTTTGAATGTGGGAAAGAGGGACATAAGAGAAAGGATTGTTGGAAGACAAAGGCCTCACAAGGGAAGGATAAAGTTGCTCCAGGAGTGTGCTTTAGATGTAAAAAGGGACGACACTGGGCTAGAGAATGCCGGTCTGTTAGAGATAAGGATGGCAACAAATTACCACCCCTGCAGTCGGGAAACTAGATTCGGGGCTTAGCTCGGGGCCCCAAGAAAAACAATACGAGCAAAAACAAAAGGAAAGAAAAAATAAAATGAAGGTCTCTGATTTATTTCATGCTACCACTCAAAGTGCCGCAGTAGACATTCCAGCTCTTAATGATTTTACTATTTCTCCTGGAGATGGGGTAAGGAAAATACCCACCGGGGTTTATGGACCTTTACCCGAGGAAACAGTAGGATTGCTGTTGGGAAGAAGTAGTCTAACAACTAAAGGTTTACAAGTTCATCCCGGAGTTATTGATGCAGATTATGAAGGAGAAATATTAGTTATGATGTCTGTTTCTGATACTATAAAGACTAGAGAAAAAATGGCACAATTATTATTACTTCCCTATAAACAAATAGGGCATACAGCACCAGTTAAGCAAACTAGAAGATTTAGTAGCATAGGAAAAAAGGTTTTTTAGCATACAGTCTTGGGAGGCCAAAGACCTCAATTTTTACAGTTTATTCCCGGAGGGAATAAAAATTATCAACCTAGTGGATTCTAGGGCTAATGTAACTATAATTTTTACTTTGCACTGGCCTCAATCTTGGCCGGTGCACAAGGTGAATGCAACTTTTACAGGTTGTAAACCTCACTAAAATTTTACAAAGCTCTAATGTACTTGAATGTCAAGGGCCTGAAGGACAAAAAGGCAAAATACAGCCATATGTTGCCTCCATTGCACTATCTTTGTGAGGAAGGGATCTTTTACAACAGTGGAAGGCTACAATTACTATACCTTCTCTACAGAAAGGTCATAGACAAATGATTTGTCAAGCTGGTGCTGGCGTCACTGGCACCAGTGTTCAGGACCAAAATTTATAAAGGGGGCCACTTCAAAGCGCTTCGCCCTGCCTTTAAAATGGAAAACAACTGAACTGGTTGGGTAGAGCAATGGCCCCCAACAAGAGAAAAGTTGAAAACGCTCCAAATTATTATCAAAGAACAAATACAACTAGAGCATATAGAAGCCAGCTCTAGTCCATAGAATTCCCCTGTCTTTATTATAAAGAAAAAACCAGATAAATGGAGAATGTTAACTAATTTAAGAAGAATTAATGAGATTATTAAACCTATAGAACCTTTACAACCTGGAATTCCAAATCCAGCATTAAAGCCTTTGCTGTAATGGGCAAGCCCCGAGCCATTAAAACTGACAATGGGTCAGCATATTTATCAAGTAAGTGTCACCATTTTTTTCAACAATTTGATATTAAACATATTACAAGAATTCCTGAAAACAATACAGGTCAAACAATTATTGAACAACAGAACCAAACCCTTAAGGAAATGCTACAAAAACAAAAAGGGGGAGAAGAGCTGGTATCAAGCCAGACTCCCCAACAAAGATTATTAAAAGCTCTATTTACTTTAAATTTTTAAATTTGAATACAGATGCAGTGTCAGCTGCTGAAATGCATTGGGGACATAAAAAGGAGGTCCCGGTAGAACAACCTGTCATGTATCAAGATGTCACTACTAATCAATGGTGCCCGACTACCGTTTTAAGGTGGGGTCGAGGCTATGCTTATGTTTCCACAGGAACTAAGAAGTTCTAGATTCCTGATAAAAGAATCAAGCTAAGGCATGGCGAGCAAGAGGAAGCATGACGAGGCGGGGCTGGAAGACCGGTTTGCACAGCTAACCATCCAGGGAGGACAAACAATTCGCACGCAGTTGCCTCACACCCGAAACACTTCTCCACCTACATGGGGACAGGTGAAACGCCTATGCCAAGAAGGGGAATGCCTTGTGACTGCCCATGGAAGGCCCTGTAACTAATGACTCTAATTAGATGCCTGGACTTTTTAAAGATCGTGGGCCTTTGAAACCAGATGAAAAAGGGTCCAGTCCAATAGAATCAAACTACTGGAGAAATATCTTGTTTTAGTTGTACTTTGTTAACCTGTGTAAATAACTGTATTTTTTAATCACAATAGAGAGAGCTTGTATCTATTGCAAGCCAGAACGGGAGTATGGTTACCTGTGCGGATGGACCGACGATGGCAGGAAAGTTCTCTAGCTGGAGCTCTCCAAGCCATTGTGGAAGGAATATTAAAAAGGTCAAAAAGGTTTATTGGCATACTAATCGCTGCAATTCTAGGATTGATTGCTGTGACAGCAACTGCAGCAACAGCTGGGGTGGCATTGCAGCGATCAGTCCAAACTGCTACTTTTGTTCAGGAATGGCATAAAGATTCAGAACAGTTATGGAGTTCTCAACGGAAAATTGATAGTGAAATTAATAAACAAATAGCCGATCTTGAACAAACAGTAGCTTTATTAGGGGACCAAATTGTGAGCCTGCAAAGGCGATTACAATTAAAATGTGATTGGAACCATACTGGTCTGTGTATCACCTCTGTGCCTTACAATGAGACAGCTTTTCCTTAGGATAAGGCTAAGAAACATTTATTGAACCATGGCTATTTAACACAAGAAATTATTGATCTTCAAAATCATATTCACACAAATTTCAAAAAAGATTAGAGGAGGTAACCGGACAGCAAGTTTTACAAGGTCTTATAAATGAGATACAGAACATGAATCCTATTCCACATATTCAAGCATTAATGGAAACCTCCTCAGGGTTGTTATTGCTAGTATTGATACTTTGCTTTGTTCTATATTTAGTCTGCAGAAGATCGCATAAAGCCGAAGCAGTGAACAATCAACGCAGTGCTATTTTTTCTGTCATGAACTTGAAGCAAAACAAAAAAGGGGGAAATGTAGTGGTAAAGTGGAAAGAAGTTAACTAGAAGAGGACGTTCTGCCGGGAGAAGGCGTGAACCTGCAAGCGGGCCGCGTCAGAACAAAGTCTTGCAAGCGAGACTTATTGTTCCGAGGCAGAACTTTCCTTGACGTGATGAATAGTCCATGAAGGCATAGAAAGTTCAGGGGAGGGTGCACTGCTGCAGGTGGAAAGAGTCTTTGTATAACATAGGAAATTAATAGTGTAATGTATAACTTAGCTCAGATGATCTCATAAGCATGCCTGTTAACCATTGTCACTTGCTGTACCCCATTGTTAATCATTGTTACTTGCTACACTCCATTGTTATTTGCTGTGCTCACCCTCAATAAAAGCCAGAAGGCATCAGAGGGTCTTTGCTATTCGACTGAGCGAGCGGTAGCCCTCTGCTTCTCCGTATCCTGTCGTCCGACTCATCTCTGCACCTCCGTTCGCCAAGAACATCAATAAGCCGATCTCAAGGGCTGTGATTTCGGTTTGGTGTGCGCACCGCTGTTGCCAGGCGTACAGTGTCGGAGGGGTTTGCTGAGTCCAGTTCAGATCATGGCAAGGGCCGGGACTCCACATGGGAAAGCCCCCAGCCCAGACACTGAACCTCATGCCCGGACACGAGAGGCTATGGTCACGCACATGCTGACGTCTGCTTCCCAGAGGCATCAGAAACGGAGGACGGAAACCCGTGTTCCTTCTCATGGGCTGTGACTACCCAGTACCACACATGCATGTAGCATGTGGTCCCATGTTCCTTCTCATGGGCCGTGGCTACACAGCCCTACACGCACATGTAACACACGGACCCATGTTTCTTTTCATGGGCTGTGACTACCCAGTACCACACATGCATGTGGCATGTGATCCCATGTTCCTTTTCATGGGCTGTGACTACCCAGTACCACACATGTATGTAGCATGTGGTCCCAGGTTCATTCTCATGGGTGGTGACTACCCAGTACCAAACTCACATGTAACACACAGACCCATGTTTCTTCTCATGGGCTGTGACTACCCAGTACCACACATGCATGTAGCATGTGGTCTCAGATTTCTTCTCATGGGCTGTGACTACCCAGTATCGCACACACATGTAGCATGTGGCCTCATGTTCCTTCTCATGGGCTGTGACTACACAGTAACACATGCACATATAACACATGGTTCCATGTTCCTTCTCATGGGCTGTGACTACCCAGTAACACATGCACATATAACACGTGGTTCCATGTTCCTTCTCATGGGCTGTGACTACACAGTACCACATGCACATGTAACACGTGGTCACGTCCTGAGCGTCGCTGCAACCCCTCGCGCTGCTGCTGTTTCACTGAGCGCCATGTGGGAGGCGTGTTCCCCAGATGCCGGTGTGGCGGGCATTTCCCGGTGCCCATTTCAGGGCTTGTATTTCTGCTCGTGAGCCTGTCCCCGCGGCCTGTAAGACAGGAAAGGGGCCGGAGCCCTGGACTGGGTGTCAGCACACTGCAAGAATCCAGCCCGGGGCTCTGATGGAACCGGCACCCCATGTCCTCCAGGGACGTGTGGCTGTGAAATCGGGGTGAGGCCCGAGATGTAGGGAAAGCCACCCCGGGTCACTGTGCTCCACATGGTGGTGGTGGAAGAACGTGTGCAATAGAGACCTTTTCCTCAGGTTAAGGGGAGCTGGCTAAGGTTTTATTATTTTTGTAGACGGTTCAGGATACGCTCGGTGGGTGATGTAGCCCTGACTGCTTCAGTGAGCCCAGCAGTGCTGGCGACTGCCTGGGTGGGCCCGTCTGTGGGAGAAGGGAAGAATAAGGAGAAAAAATGCAGAGATGGAGGATGAGCAAGAGGGTCACCAAAGAGCAAAGGGTTGAACGGGAGGCCGAGAGGCGGACGTGGCGGGATCCCCGCGTGCTGCCAGCGGCTGAGAGGACCTCACTCTGTCTCTCTTGACCTCCCCTACCTCTGACTTCTCCCCTCCCACCCCTCCCCTGCCCCAGCCCAGAGCCCTCGCTGCAGTTCCTCATGTGTGTCCGTCACCATCCACCCCAGGGCCTTTGCACCTGCTGCTTCTCTGCTTGGGAAGCTCCTGTGAGGTATCCACATTGTATCACCTCCCCTGTGGCCTCCCTGTGTGAAGTGACAGCCAGCCCACCACCCTCCTCACACACATTCCCCTCCTCTGTTCCTCTCCACGCCTCTTGCTGCCCTCTCACAGGCTTGTGATCTGTTCTTCCTCTTGCCGCCTGCTTTTCCTTTTGATCATGTAAGCGTGTCTTGCGTAGGAGTTTCCTTTCTCAGTGATCCAAACGTCACGGTGGCAGCGAATTGCTTTAAGTCCAGGCTGGCACACTGTGGTCCTAGGTGAGGCCGGTCCAGGCCACACCAAGAGTGCTGACTCCTCCGTCCTCGGACGCGGGGCTGGTCGGGCTCTGCGTAGCTCTGCCTGTTACCGCTCCCGCTCGTCAACTGCCCGCCTGCTTTCTTTTTTCAGGTGAGGAGATGCCAAGATGGAGGGCAGCTGCCAAGGTGTCCTGGCCGCGCTGGTCGTCGTGGCTGGCCTAGCAGGTAGGTCACGCGAGCCTGGTGGGATGTCCCACGGCTTCCACGTGGAGCGGGAGGAGGGAACCCAGGGAGGCCCCGGCGCTGGCGGGTGTGGTGCCAGGGGGTTGTTCCTAGGCCCCTCCCACCACGTGCCCTTCCCTCTGGGGGCTCTTTGGGGGGGCCCACTTCCTGCTGCACTGACTCAGCTCCGGGGGCCCTGCAGGTGCAGCGGACCCCCAGTTCTCTTCATCGGGGTTCGCGCCTCCTGGCATGTGCCCCCGGTCCCTCTCCACAGCCATCGCTCCTGTTGGAATGTCCTGTCCCTCCTGTGTTTCTGTCTGGGCCTCGCCCAGGGTGTCGGTCGGCATGGCCTCAGGGTGTCCCCGGCCAGGGTCCCCCGTCAGACTCTGCCTCGCAGAGCTGAGGTGTGCGGACCTCGGGGTCTCTGAGCAGCTGGGGTTGTCCCCCCAGCTCTGTTGTGGCTCTGTTTGTGGACAGGCTGTCGCTCAGGTGTGCTGTCTTGTTTCCGGCTGGAGTTTGCTCTCCTTGGGGAGTCGTGCTTCGTACGGGGGGTGGGGGCGGCGGGGGGCGGTTTTGAGGCCTCGCAGCGGAGAGTCTACACGCGGGGACCAGCACAGTCACCAAGGCCCGTCTGGATGAGTCGCCACGAGCCGACACCTCATGTATCAGCACTGAGGCCAGGAACCCTCCACCGAAGCATCTCCCAGTCCCTTTCCCACCTCCTCCCCCCCCACCCCCCCAAACACACACAAAGGGACCACTGTCCTGACGCCTAACTGCAGACTGTGTTCTGTTGGTTTTGGACTTATATACAGATGAACTCTATTTCAGAGGCTAGATAATATTGTTTTTTAAATAATATATTTTTATTGAACTCAGAGAGGAAGGGAGAGGGAGAGAGAGGTGTAAACATCAGTGATGAGAGAGAATCATGGATCGGCTGCCTCCTGCACACCCCACACTGGGGATCGAGCCCACAACCTGGGCAAGTGCCCTGACCGAGCATCAAAACATGACCTCCTGGTTCATAGGTTGTTGCTCAACCACTGAGCATGCCGACTGGACAGGATAATGGTTTTGTTTGTTTGTTTGTTTGTTTTTAACTCTGGCCATGAAGCATCGGAAAAATAAAAAGGAATGAACTAGAAGAGGGCCATGGGTGTGTTACACGCAGTGAGGACTGTGCGATACACGTTGATCTGGGTTATTTCCATGTGACATCGATGGGCACCGGGCCGTGGTGTTGACACGTATTTGGGGGAAAGGTGTTCGAAAGCTCGGCCTGATAGTGCGCAGTGCGGTGCCCAGTAGGTGCTGATCAGTGTGCTTGTGGCGCGGAGAGGGACCCCTCCCCACGCTGTGTGGAGCTTCGGGCTCATGCAGCTGGCGAACCAGGCTCAGCACAGTTGAGGGAACGTGGCTGCACCAGGCCATTTCGGCCACGGCGGGCAGAAAGCATTCTCTCCCAGAGGAACGCGGTGCATAGCTTTTCCAGACACCTTTCCTGAAGTTCCGTTTGAAG
>NW_005871646.1:82522-97955 GCF_000147115.1 Myotis lucifugus
GCTACACCGTCACACTGCTTCTGCCTCACAGCAAACAGTGGACACACGAGACCTCACTGCCAGTCGGGTCTGGCCCTGGTCACTCCCTGCGCTTCCGTGACTGCACCATTCTCGTCAGCACCGGAGCAGCCGGACCAAGTCCTGCCCTGGCCCCAACCAGACTGCCCACTGCATCCTCCTGGGCAAAATCCACGCATCTAAAAGCAACACCGGGCACCCATTCGAAGTAATTAACATGTTCAATGTCACAAACCAGCCCCACTCCCCAGGTCTTGCCCCAACCTTGGGACTTAGATAAAAGGCAAATTTGGTTCCCACTTCTCCTGGAACTGAACTTTTTTTCTCGAGCTGTAAATGGCATCTGCCTTCTTAGTATCAAGACACACAAAATAGTAGCATCTCTGCAAAAGTGTGGCTCAGTGGTTGAGTGTTGACCTATGAACCAGGAGGTCATGGTTCGATTCCTGGTCAGGGCACATGCCTGGGTTGCAGGATCAATCCTCTGTGGGGGGGGCATGCAGGAGGCAGCCGATCAATGGTTCTCTCTCATCATTGATGTTTCTAGCTCTCTCTTTCCCTCTCCCTTCCTCTCTGAAATCAATAAAAATATATTAAAAAAGTAAAAGGTGACAGCCAGACTGAGGCCTCATGTGAAGGCCCTGGGAAAGTCCACTTCTGAGCTCGCCTTGTTGGCAGAGTTCAGTTCCTGCAGTTGTAGTACCAACTCTTCGTTTCCTGCTGGTGGTCACCTGGGGCCACGCTCAGCTTTGAGCCTCCACCTGAGGAGACCAAGGAATTCAGGTGGAGGCTAAAGCTGAGCGTGGCCCCAGGTGACGTTCACAAAGTCTGTCCTCAACAGTCCTGCTCGCTCCTGTTGCCTCACACTTAGGACTTCTTTTATGGAGTAATCCATGTCCTATCTGGGCTTCCTCTGCTCTAGCGGCCTTCTATTTTCCCAGCATTGCTGTCTTTTCCAAAGAGCCCTGCCTTCTCAGGATGTGGCTGAAGTAGGACAGCTTCGGTTGTGTCATTTTTGCCGATGTTTCGGGCGTAATTTGCTCTGGGACCTGGACATCTCTCTGGTGTCCAGGGCACCCTAGAGCTCTCCTCCAACACAAGATTCCAAGTGAGTTCATTTTTTCTATCATCCTTCTTCACTGTCCAGCTTTCATACCTGTAACAGTAGGTAGGAGATGGGCAGTGGATGACCCCAGCCTTGCTCTCAATGACACACCTTTGCTCTCAGTGGTCTCTCCTAGTTCTCCCACTGCTGCCCTTCCCAGTCTCCGTCTCCTCTTGATTTCTGGCTGCTGTCTCCACTTGAATTGATGAGTATACCAATGTAAATAAATATTTAATGTCAACATCTTCATTGTCCATGTTAACACATTACAGACCAGTAGTTTTATTGCCAGTTTTACCCAGTGGCCAGATAAGTTTCTATTGAACAAGTACAAAAAACATTTTACATAAATGTTAAAGGCACGCTTTAAAATGAAATACCCATTGCATTTTGAAGTTATTACATGTTCTTACAAGCTAATATCTTTTTAAAGTATAATGCTTTGTAAAACACTGTGTGATATGAAGCGAGAATTCTTGTGATCCATCCGCAGTGTGTTAAGTTGTGTGTTGCTTCTGTGGTCATGACTCTTGTCTTCTTGCTGCTCAAGTGCAGTCCCTCTTTGTCACGTTCCTCTTTCAAGTTATTCAGAAGTTGGTTCAAATCGTTGCTAAGTTCTGCTAGTAACATAGGGTTGTCTTCATATCTGGTCATTGATATTTCTTCACCAATTTCACTCCTCCCTCCTCTGAATCTAGCACAGTTTTTCATATAATATGTTCTACTACAAATTAAACAAGTAGGTGTACAAAGATCTTTTCAAGTCTCAATTATCAATCATTTGGGGTATATACCCAGAATAGAATTGCTGGGTCATATGGTAATTCTATGTTTAATTTTTTGAGGAACAACATACTGTTTTTACATAAAAGCTAAATACATTTGGTTTTAAACTACTAAATTTATGCTAATTTGTTACTCAGCAATAGAAAATTAATGCACTTGAGTACTCTCTCTCAGTCCTAGAGATAGTAACTGCTTCCTACATCTGTTATTACCATTTTGTTTAGAGTTTTCTTTACCTCTTAGTAGATAATTCCATCAACTAGTAATAATTCTTTATAAGGTTTTATCTTTTCAAATTACTGATGTGGTTTGAGTCCCCTGAATGGTCCCTAAGGGATAGAATCTATCTTACCTAATAATAGACAAACATGTAAATTGACCGTCCCTCCACTACACTAACCAGCCAATCAGGAGAGTATGCAAATTAACCCAACAAAGATGGTGGTTAATTTGCATATGTAGGCACGAAGCGGCAGAGCAAAGACTGAGGGCTCCGGCCCAAGCAAAGCCCTGGGTCCTGGGTGCCGGAGGAAAACCAGTGCCGGCAGCCAGGGGAAGGCAAGGCCTATTGCATGAATTTCTTTGTGCAATGGGCCTCTAGTATACATATAAAAGCCTAATATACAAATTGTCCCCTCGGGAGTTCGATCACTCGCTATGACCTGTGCTGACCACCAGGGAGCGGCGCGGAAGGAAGGAAGGCCCTGGCCAGCAGCTGGCAGCTGGGGAAGGAAGGCCCCAGTTGGCAGCCCTGATCGGCCTTATCACTGGCCAGGCCTAGGGACCCTACCCATACACAAATTTCATGCACCAGACCTCTAGTCTTTAATAAACATTATGTCCTATGTGAAAGTTAATTTGGAAAAATAGTTCCACAGTAACCCTCTGACAAATGGCAGACTCAGAAACATCCACTCACTTTCAATTGTAAGTTCATAACAGTTTGAATTTGTTTGGGTTTGTTTTGGATGCAATTCATAACTCTACGATCTGTGATATTACATATTCCTGCACTTAAATAGGATTTTGGAAATAAACAATGATAGCTCAGTCATCTCAAAAAAAGGAAAGAGAACTTGAGTTTTGTCACTTCTTTCATTCTATTTGACCATTTATAGTTTTTATTTGTGTTTAAAATTAAAAAGAGTGAAAAGGTATGAATTACTAGGTATAAATTTTGGTACATATATGAAATATTTTACTTAAATAATATGTTTAAAATAGGACATCATATTTCTTTTAAAATTATTTATTTTAACTCTAATTATTAATTAAGAAAATAAAGATTATTACTAATTATTCAGTGATCCTTCCTGAAATATTTTTGTTGTACAAAGGAGGAGGTATTGAAAACTAACCCCCCTGGCTGTAAAATACTGGGTGTGCCAGTGGGGAGTACACTCAGTAATAGTAACATTAGATTTATACTCACTTTTTGTTATAAATATTACTTTGTCTTTATTCATTTTATTAAAGCAATTTTAGAGTCTTCCAGGCAAGATGGCAAGTAGGTAAATGCTGTGCTCACTTCCTCCTATAATCACATCAAAATCACAACTAACTTATAGAAACACCATCATTCAGACCCATCTGACATCTAGCTGAACAGAAGGCCTGGTGTCGACACTGGTAGGAGGGGCAGAGACCCCAAAAAAGCTGGCTCCATACTCACAGGTGGAGGTTAACAATCAGGAGGGATATCTTGATTACAAAGGTCTTCCCTGAGAATCAAGGGGGCCCATTCCCACTCTAGGCTGCCCCAGCCCAGGGTTCCATAGCCAGGAAGAGAAGTCCCATAACTTCTAGCTGTGAAACCAGCAAGCATTGAGGCTGAGTGAGAGGAAGGGCTGCAGGAGCCCCAGGAGCTCCTCTTAAAGGGCCCACAGACTCATTTGAACTCACTAGCTCTGAGCTCTAGCACTGGGGCAGCAGCTCAACTGGCACCAGGGACATACGTGGAGGAACTGAATTGTCTAACTCGAGGGCCAGAGCTGGCAGGGCAGCTTTCTCTCAGACAGCAGTGCTGGCAGAGGCCACTGTTTCTTTGCTGAGCCCTCCTCCTCTGAGCGCCATATCTGAGCTGCTAACCCATTCATCTTCTCTGGTGATGGCCTGAGACCCCACCCCACTCAACGTGTGGACCCATCCAAGTTGTTTCCAGTGCCTTTTCCATACTAACGGCCTGCCTTGGCACATGCTATAGACTTTCTTAAATTCTCTCAAAGGTTTACAAAACCAAACAAGTAGCATCTGGCCTTGGCATGCCATGTACCTCTTGCTAAGTGTCCCCAGGCACAGCACTAGTAGCAAGTGGTCTTGATCCACAGCTTGGCCTCTTCTGGCCACCTCCAAGCCCAGCACATGCAGCAGCCATCTGCTTATCACTTTGTATCTCATGCTGAGTAGCCTTGTGCAGGGCACCTGTGGTGGCTGACCTTGGCCTGCAACTCCTGGGAGGCTCCAGGGCCAGCGCACCTAGTGGTCAGCTCAGACCATGCTGGAACACCACCCAACCACTTCCATGAGCAACACACACAAGGGCAGACTCGTTAGGCAGCAGGGCCCCACTAAAGCGAGTCCTGCTCCATGGGGTCAGCCCTGCATAGCAGTTCATCTGCCATAATCAGAGCCAGTCTTTCTAGCTGAGAGGTCAACCCCTCTTATTGACATGCCAACTTCAATCAAGGCTCCACTAAAACAGGAGGGTGCACACAGCCTACATAGATGATACACCTGAGGCACTCTGCTCAGGTGACTGGGAGGATGTGCCACAGGGCCGTGCAGAACACCTAATACATAAGGTTATCTACCAAGACAGGGGCACATAGCTCTAACTAATACATAGAAACAAAAACAGGTAGGCAGCCTAAATGAGGAGGCAAAGAAACATGTCCCCAATAAGAGAATAGGAGAAATCTCCAGAAAAAGAACTAATTGAAATGAAGGTAAGCAAACTACCAGATACAGAGTACAAGACAATGGTTATAAAGATACTCAAGAAACTTAGTGAGAACTTCAACAGCATAGAAACCATTAAAAAACGGTCAGAGCTCACCTGGCATAGCTCAGTGGTTGAGCATCAACCTCTGAACCAAGAGGTTGCAGTTCGATTCCCAGTTAAGGCATATGCCCGGATTTCGGGCTCAATCCCCAGTCTGGGGCATTCAGGAAGCAGCCAATCATGATTCTCTTTCATCATTGATGTTTCTATTTCTCTCTCCCTCTCCCTTCCTCTCTGAAATCAATAAAAAAAATATTTTTAAAAACAGTCAGAAAGGAAGAATAACTGAAATGAAGAATACACTAGTAAGAATCAACAGAAGGTTAGATGAACAGAGAGGATGGAATTAGCAGTTTGGAAGACAAGGTAGCTGAAAGAAGAATTTTAAAAAATGAGGAGAGTATAAAGGACCTCTGGGACAACATCAAGCTTAACATTAACCACCTGATAGGGATACCAGAAGAAGAAGAGAGACAGCAAGGAATTGAGAGCCTATTTGAAGAAATAATGACTGAAAATTTCCCTAACCTGGTGAAGGAAAAAGACACACAAATCTGGGAAGCACAGCGAGTCTCAAACAAGGTTAACCCAAAGAGGCCCACACCAAGACACATCATAATTAAAATGGCAAAAGTTAAAAACAAGGAGAGAATCTTAAAGCTTCAAGAGAGAGACAGTTAGTTACCTACAAGGGAGCTCACATAACACAGTCAGCTTGTTTGCTGACCAAAACTTTCCAAGCCAGAAGGTAGTGGCAAGAAATATTCAAAGTAATGAAAAGCAAGGATCTACAACCAAGATTACTCTCCCCAGCAAGGCTGTCATTTAGAATTGAAAAACAAATAAAGAGTTTCCCAGACAAGAAAAAGCTAAAGGAGTTCATCACCACCAAACCAGTATTACAAGAAATAGTAAAGTGTATTTTAGAAGATGAAGGAGAAGAAAGAGGAAGAGGAGGAGGAGGTGGAGGAGGAGGAGGAGGAGGAGGAGGAGGAGGAGGAGGAGGACGAGGAGGAGGAAGAAGAAGAAGAAGAAGAAGAAGAAGAAGAAGAAGAAGAAGAAGAAGAAGAAATGAATAATAAAATGGCAATAACTTCATAGGCATTAACAATTATTTTTGATGTAAATGGTTTAAATGCTTCAATAAAAACACATATGGTAACTGAAAGGGTAGGAAAACAAGACCCTTACACAAGAGACTCCTTTCAGATAGACATAGACAGACTAAAAGCAAAGGAATTGAAAAAAATATTTCATGAAAATGAAAAAAAGCTGGGGTAGCAATACTTATACTAGACAAAGTAGACTTTAAAACAAAGGCTATAAGAGTGACAACAGAGTAATGTCAACATGAGAGAGTCCTTTGTCTTCTCCCCCTGAAATTTCAACAAGCTTACAAATATATTTGAACAAAGAAATCCCTGCTCAACACAGATGCATGCTGGAGAGACCCACACATTGAAACATTTAAAGGTGGGCAACCGGGAATAGATGGGGAGATGAGAAGAGAGGAAAGCACAGACAACCCCTGAAGCTTGTGGCTTGGCAGGCCGTGGAGGAGGGAAAGCCTGCTGGTGGTAGTGGACACTTCCTTTGGCCTGGAGGAACAGAGAGCTGCCTGGGGAGGTGGGAGCCCAGCAGGGTGAGCAGTGAGGGAGTGAACAGAGCAGATGCCTGACAGGGCACAGGGTTCTGTCATGTGGCTCTCCACTGTTGGGCTAGCCGTGGTATTTCAGACAAAGAAACAGAACTAAAGAGCCCTGCAGCTGCTTGGACTCCCAAAACTCACCTCCTAATGCCCTTGGAGTTGGGTCCAGGAATGTATTATCGATAAAGAGCTATTGCAGTATAACTACTGTTTCCCTGTGTGATTGATCCCCAGGATGGGTGCTTGGGGCAGAAACACATGGAGTTCAGGGTTGCCATTATAATTAGGGTAAACAAGCCCCATCCCCAAGCAGTATATCTGTGCTGTCTTACAGAAGCCTTGGAAGTTCATGACTAGGAGATCACAGAGGTAGAAATCTTGTGATTTCGTGCCATCTACTGGAAAATAGTAGAAAGACCACTTCAGAGATAAATATGTAGGCAAGGAAGGACAGCGAATACCATGAATAACCACAGTAATGAGGATGACCAGAAAGAAAATGAAAAATCTCCAGAAAGCAAGCTGGAAAACCTGGTAATATGTGCTATAAATAACAGAGATATTGCCCTAACTGATTTGGCTCAATGGATAGAGCATCAGCCTGCGGACTGAAGGGTCCCAGGTTCTATTCCAGTCAACAGCATGTACCTTGGTTGAGGGCACATCCCCAGTGGGGGATGTGCAGGAGGCAGCTGATCGATGTTTCTCTCTCATCAATGTTTCTAACTATCCCTCTTCCTTCCTCTCTGTAAAAAATCAATAAAATATATTTTTAAAAAATAACAGAGACTTCAAGATTGCTGTTCTGAAAATACTCAATGAGACATAAGAAAATACAGACAGGCAATTCAATGCATTCAGAAATAAATCACTGAACAAAACTAGAATTTTACCGAAGAGACTAGAACCCTAAATAAGAACCAATCAGAAATCCTTGAAATGAAGATTAAAAATGAACTACTGAGCATAGAAAACAGAACCAACCAGATGGAGGAAAGAATTAGTGATATCAAAAATAGAAATCTATCAATGATGCAGAGGGAAGAAGAGAGAGATCTGAGCATAAAGAAAAATGAAAGAGCTCTACGGGAACTATCTGACTCCATCAGAAAAAGCAGTATTAGAATAATAGGCATTCCTGAGAAGGGGTGGGAGCATGGAATGGAGTCTATTCAAAAATTAGTGTATGAGAACTTCCCCAACCTATGGAAAGAACTAGATCCTTGAATCCAAGAAGCAAAAAAAAATACCTAATTACCTCAATCCAAAGAGGCCATCCCCAATGCACTTGGTAATGAAGATGTCAAAAATCAAAGACAAAAAAAAAAATTCTCAAAACATCCAGGAAAAAGAATGAAGAGACCTATAAAGGAAAACCCATCAGAAATTCATTCAACTTCCCAGCAGAAACTCTATAAGCCACAAGAGAGTGGAACCAAATATTCAAATATCTGAAAGAGAAAAACTATCAGTGCAAATAATATACCCAGAAAAAAATATTCTTTAAATATGAAGGAGAAATTAAGATGTTCCTGAGAGATTTTATCACCAGAAAACCTCCATTGCAGGAAATACTCAAGCTCAAGGGAGTTATTCTAACTGAAACAAAGAATATAAGGTCACAATACTAAGAGTAAGATCACCAAAAAACTTACAGCATAAATAGGAAAAGTATGACAACAAAAACATACAAGGGGGAGGGGAAAAGTCTGAACTGGCAAGGGAGGATGAAGATCAAATGCACTCAAAAGAAAGTTGCAGTATATATGCAAGATTATTTTTATAAGCCTAATGATAACCACACAAAAATCTCCAAACCAAGACATAAAGCTTTAAAAAGGCGTAAACAGAGGAAAGATATATGGAATACCACCAAACAAAAGCAACAGAGAGAAACACAAAGGAAAAGAACCAATGAAGGCACAGAGCTACCAGAAAACAAAAGATAAAATGTGGTAGGAAATCCTCATATATCAATAATTGCCCTAAATGTAAATGGTCTGAGTTCACCAGTAAAAAGGCACAGAGTAGCAGAGTGAATCAAAAAACAAAACAAAACCATATGCTGCCTACAAGAGACACATCTAAGCTGCAAAGACAAAGGTGGATTCAGAGTAAAAGGGTGGAAAATGATTCTCTAACCAAATAACATCCATAGAAAAGCAGGTGTGGCCATACTTATATCTGACAAAGTAGATCTCAAGAAAATAAGACACAAAGATGGACACTTTATAATGATAAAAAGGACACTACCTCAAGAAAATATAGCACTTCTTAGTATATATGCACCCAACCAGAGAGCTCAGAAATATATTACACAGCTACTCACAGCTAAAGGGAGAAACAGATCAAAACACAATCATAGTTGGGGACCTTAATACTCCATTGACAGGTCTAGACGGATCAACCAAACAGAAGATCAATAAAGTAATATGATCGCCCTAACCGGTTTGGCTCAGTGGATAGAGCGTCGGCCTGCAGACTGAAGGGTCCCAGGTTCGATTACGGTCAAGGGCATGTACATTGGTTGCGGGCACATCCCAGTAAGGGGTGTGCAGGAGGCAGCTGATCAATGTTTCTCTCACATCGATGTTTCTAACTCTCTATCCCTGTCCCTTCCTCTCTGTAAAAAATCAATAAAACATATTTAAAAAATAAATAAATATCAGTCATAAGTGAAACACTAGACCAAATGGACATAATTGACATTTACAGAACCTATCATCCCAGAACATCTTCTCCAGGGCACATGGAACAAATTCAAGAAGATTGAAATTATACCAAGCATATTCTCTGACCACGATGCCTTGAAATTAGAAATCACATGCAAAAAGGAAGCAAAGAAACCCACAAATATGTGGAGATTAAACAACATACAACTAAAAAATGACTGGGTCAAAGAAGAACTAAAAGGTGAGATCAAAAGATATATAGAGACTAATGAGAATGACAATACAGCATATCAAAACCTCTGGGATGCAGTAAAGGAGTCATAAGAGGGAAGTTTATGTAATTATAGGTCTATCTCAAGAAACAAGAGAAATCCCAAGTAAACAACCTAACATTACATCTCAAAGAACTAGAAAAAGAAGAACAAAGGCAACCCAAAGTTCATAGAAGAAAGAAAATAATAAAAATTAAAGAATTGAATGAAATAGAGAACAAAAAGACTATACAAAAAGTCAATAAAACAAAGAGCTGGTTCTTTGAAAAGATTAATAAAATTGGCGAACCCCAGGCTAGACTCATTAAGGAAAAAAGAGAAATAACGCATATAGACAAAATCAGAAATAAGAGAGGAGAAGTCGCCCCAGACATCACAGATATACAAAAGACCATACTGGAATATTATGAAAGACTATATCCCACCAAATTCAACACCTAGAAGAAATGGTAAGTTCCTAGAATTACATAACCTGCCTAGGCTAAATCATGAAAAATTGGAAAATCTAAATAGAGCTATCAGTAGTGAGGAAATTGAAACAATCACCAAAAACCTTCCCAAAAATAAAAATCCAGGACCAGATGGTTTCACCAGTGAATTCTACCAAAAGTTCAAAGAAGATTTAAAACCTATCCTTCTCAAACTCTTTCAAAAAAATTAAAAAATAGGCACTACTTCCTAACACATTCTATGAAGCCAATATAACCCTGATACCAAAATCTGGCAGATAACACAAAGGAATAAAACTACAGACCAATATTTCTGATTAATACAGATGGAAAAATCCTACACAAAATACTAGTTAATCGAAAAACAATACATCACAATCAAGTGGGGTTCATTCCAGGGGCACATGGATGGTTCAACATACACAAATCAATCAACGTAATACGCCACATTAACAAAAGAAAGGATAAAAATCACACGATCTTGTCAATAGGTGCAGAAAAGCATTTGATAAGATACAACCTCCATTTATGATTAAAACATTCCATAAAATAGTAGGAATAGAATAAAAGTACCTCAACATAATAAAAGTAATCTATGATAAACCCTCAGCTAATATCACACTTAATGGTGAAAAACTGAAAACTTTTCCTCTAAGATCAGGAATAAGACAAGGATGTCCACTCTCACCACTCTTATTCAACACTAGTAGCCCGGTGCACGAAATTTGCGCACATTAAAAGGGAATTAATTGCCCTAACTGGTTTGGCTCAGTGGATAGAGCATCGGCCTGCAGAGTCAAGGGTCCCAGGTTCGATTCTGGTCAAGGGCATGTACCTTGGTTGCGGGCACATCCCCAGTGGGGAGTGTGAATGAGGCAGCTGATCGATGTTTCTCTCTCATCGATGTTTCTAACTCTCTATTCTGTCGCCAACAATAGCTTCTTTTGGCTTCAGAGGTACTTTGTTCCAATAGTTGGTCTTTAAACATATTCTCTCCTCCCTGCTGTCAGGGACCAGGGTGCAGGAGAATGGGGTTCCTGGCTGGCAGGCCACTGACAGCAAGCTATCCAACAGCGGATTCTGTGAGGAATGGGGCTCCCTCCTTTCCACTGTCAGGGTCTGGTTTGAAGGTCGGCCATGCCCCCTGTTGGGCCAGACCCAGAGTTCTACCACGCCATGGCCTCCACCTCAGCAACCCAGGACTGACTGCTGATGGGCGCTCCTGGTGCTCTGAGGGTGGGTTCTTCCCTCAGGCCACATGGGAAACAGCTGGGGAGGGCGCAGCACTTGGCAAAATGACCCAGGATTCAGTGGGTCCAAGCTCCGAGGGCCTCAAACCTTGCCCTTACAGGAAACAGCTCCGGGAAACAGCTTGGGGGAGGGTGCAGCCGTTGCCAAGACAACTGCTGTAGGACTGACTTCCTTCCGGTTGGTTGCAGCTATTCTTCTGGATGTGATGAACACCACCCATGGTTTTTATATAAGTAGATAGTGCTGGAAGTCCTAGCCAGAGCAATGAGGCAAGAAAAAGAAATAAAGTCATCCAACTAGTGAAGGAAGAAGTCAAACTGTCACTTTTGTGTGGATGACATGATTCTGTAATAGAAAACCTTAAAGACCCCACACACAAAACCTAGAAACAATAAATGAATACAGTTAAGTTGCAGGATACAAAATCAATGTACAGAAATCCATTGCCTTCCTATATACTAATAATAAAACTTCAGAAAACGAAATGAAAAAAAAAAAAACAATTCCTTTTGCAATTGCAACCAACAGAATAAAATACCTAGGAATAAACTTAAAAAACATGAAAGGCCTATATACTAAAAATTACAAAACATTGAAAGAGATTGAAAAAGACACAACAAAATGGAAAAATAGCCCATGATCATAGATTGGAAGAATCAACATAGATACAATGGCCATATTACCCAAAGCAATACACCAATTTAATGCAATCCCCATCAAAATTCCAATGTCATTTTTTAAACAAATAAAACAAGAAACCATCAGATTAGTATAGAACAACAAAAGAACCTGATTAGCCGAGTGATCCTGAGAAAAAAAGAACAAAGCTGGAGGTATCATGCTACCTGACTTCAAATTATACTACAGAGCTGCAATCATCAAAACAGCATGGTACTGGCAGAGAAACAGACACACAGATAAATGGAATGGAATAGAGAGCTCAGCTATACCACCACATGTATATGGGCAGATAATTTTTAACAAAGGGGCCAGAAACAGACAATGGAGTAAAGATAGTCTCTTCAATAAATGGTGCTGGGGAACCTGGAAAGCCACATGCAAACAAATGAACAAAATGTACAAAAATTAATTCAAAATGAACCAAAGATCTAAATATAAGACCCAAAACAATAAGTTACATAGAAGAAAATATAGGTACCAAACTATGGACCTTGGACGTAGAGAATATTATATGAACTTGACCCCAAAGGCAAGGGAAGTAAAGGCAAAAATAAATGAAGGGGCCTATGTCAAACTGAAAAGATTCTGCACAGCAAAAGAAACTGAAAACAAAACAAAGAGGCAGCCAACCAGATGGCAAACAGTAGCTCCAACAAAGGCTTATTTTCCAAAATATATAAAGAACTCATAAAACTCAACACCAGAAAACAGTCTTTCAGGCAAGATGGCGGCGATATAGGCAGACTCGTCCCAGGTCTTGTCCCGGAGCAAATGGAGTAAGCAGCTGAAACTAATAACACCCACCCCGAATTGGTGAAATTACTCAGCTGGTGAGACGGTTTGCAGCCGGGAAGGGCAGAGCTCCCCTGGAAAGGTAAAAAACCAGGGATCTGGGCAGGAAAGTTTGCCAGACCTCTGAGCCCAGAGGGTCGGAGGGAGACTGAGTGGCAGACAGCCGCGTCTCTTGGGACAGACACAGCCCCTGACTGGGGAAAGGAGTTCCAGGGGACTCCTGGCACCAGGGGATTTGAGATTTGGATTCTGTGATTACGGAGGACTGAGCCTAAAGGGGGCAGCCTGAGGAGCTGACCAGATCATGCAGTGCCGGTAAGAGAGGAGCATTTCCGCGGCCAGCCAGCGTTTGTTTGTTTCTTTGTTTTCACTGAACCCTGCTCATAGGACAGTTCGGATACAGACACTCACCTGTGCTGAAGAGAGGGAGAAGGTGCAGATGAGTGGAATCTGGGGAGAGGCTGAGGAGGGGGGGGGCAGGAGAGGTGGCAGCGAATTGAGTGCTGAGACACCCCTGGGCCCAGGATTGGGGCAGCCATTCTCTCCGGAGGGTGGAATTCCTCCCCCCAGCCCCCAGGCAAGGAGCACAGCCACACCCAGATTCCACCCTGTACGAGATAAAGGATTAAAATAATCTGATTAGTCCCTGGGAATTACCAGGGTCTGGCCTATAGAGGGACTTTCAGTCCCACCAACAACACAGAGCAGGGTAATGATTATTTAAGAACCAGCTCTGGGCAGTTGACCTCCCCAAACCAGTTTTAAGTGCATAAGAGAAAATAAACCCTTGCTGCTGGATAGAGAGCCGTATAGCCTCAGAGGCCAACCCCAAAACACTGCCACCCAGAGGCTGAGCCACAAACTGACTCTTAGGTGAATACAAATTAAGGCAGTCTGGATCACAAATACGGCCTGCTTTAAAATCAGGACTGTGATTTACAACACGGAGGAACAGTGTATCACAGGGAAATTCAACACTCTGCTGAATATCTGGCAGGACTAAGGCGAGCCAGGCTGAAGAGTAGAAGAACCGAAAGACCTTCACTACTGCAAATTTTTTCTTTTTCGCCTTTTAACTAAGAAACCATTTTTTTTTCTTTTTCCATCACCTGATTTTACCCTTTTAATTACTACATTTTTTTAACCAGTATTATTACTGCTACCATCTTACCATTTTTTAAAGTGCCATTTTATTTTCTCTTTATTTTATTTTGGGAGTAGTGTTCTCCATTCTATTTTCATTGTTCCTTTAGCATCAATTTTCCCTACCTCAATTTTACCTCTATGCTAAAATCCTCTTCCTCACTTTTCCCCTTTTGGTGTCCTGTTTCTCTTACCCTATTCCTGCTTTAGATTTTCCCTATTCCGTCTTTTTACTCCCTGTCTAATTTCATCCTATTTATATATCCTATTTCCAATCCACTGCTCTAAATCCTTATACACCTATCCCTTATCCTTCTTCACTATCCAAACATTTTTTCCTCTTATCTTTCTATTGTTTTCTTGCTGTTTGCTTGATTGTTGAGTATATTTTTTTGTTTGTTTGTTTTTTGCTTGTTTTGTTTTGTGTGTTTTTTTCTTTTTTAGGACTGGTTGTGAGGTTGTTTTGCTTTTTCTTTTTATTTTTTCTGCGGGTTTTTCCCCTCCCTCCCCTCCCCCACCCCCGGCTATTTTTGTGCTTCTGTTTTCCCTTGCCTCTCTTGATATCATTGGTGGTTTGTAGTTTGCATTAATCTCCAGGGATCTGTTGCTGGAATTTGTTGGGATTAGTGGCAGTTCTATTGGAGTTTTCTCCTCATACAAATAGTCTCTTCCTCTCTTCTACTTCATTCTCTCTTTTCGTTCTTTTTTTTTCTTTTTTTTCCCCCCTCTTTTTTTCCCAGTTTCATTTTTGCATTCCTTTTTTGTTTCTGTTTTCTTATTTTTCTTTTCTTTTCTTTTTTCTCTTTTATCTTTTTCTCTTCTTTCTTCCTTATCCCCTAATTCTCTTAATTCGGGTGGTCACCTTTATTTGGTGTTATTAATATCGTGAATATATTTGTGTTCAGTGCCTGGTACATTGTGCCTTGTTGTGTTGTATTTTGTGCCTTTAAATCAACGCAGCAGATCCAAGCAAGAGCAGCCTCCTGATCACCACACCCTCTGTCTGAGGAACAGCAGGTATACGTGAAGCCTCCCCCCACCAGCCAGAAGAGCCACCACAGCTGTGAACAGCACCCACCAGAGGAGCTGCTGCCAACTGAGGAGCAGCTGCTACCGCAACCACCCAAGGAGCAACCACAGCCCAAGGAGCCACTGCCACCCAGGGAGCAGCCACTGAACGACTCAACATCTAGATATGTCAGTGAGATCAAACATGGGTAGGCAAAGAAACCCCCAAAGGAAAGAAAAGAAGGACTCGCCAGAAAAGCAGCTAAGTGAGACAGAGGCATGCAACATGACAGAAAAAGAATTCAGAATAAGGGTCCTAGCTTTTTATCAACCGGATGGAGGAAAAAATCAACAACATATGCAAGAAGCAAGAAGAAACAGATGAAAAAATCAACTACTTAGGCAAGAAGCAAGCAGAAAAAAATCAAAAAATCAATAACTTATGCAAGACCCAAGAAGAAATGATGAGCGATATAGCTGCAATAAAAAACACCATTGAAGCATCAACAGTAGACTAGGAGAAGTGGAGGACCGAATTAGTGAATTAGAAGACAAGGAAGCAAAACACACCCCAACTGTACTGCATTGGAGAAAAAAATTAAAAGAC
>NW_005871646.1:148651-159070 GCF_000147115.1 Myotis lucifugus
TCCTCCCAGTTCCCGCCCCACCCTCCACCCTCACTCCCCACCCACTGTCCTCATCGATAGGTGCACGATTTTTGTCCAGTCTCTTCCCACATCTCCCATTCCCCTTTCCCCCCCAAGAATAGTCAGTCCATTCCCTTTCTATGTCCCTGATTCTATTATAATCACCAGTTCATTCTGTACATCAGATTATTTATTCACTTGATTCTTAGATTCACTTGTTGATAGATGCATCTTTGTTGTTCATAATTTGTATCTTTACCTTTTTCTTCTTCTTCCTCTTCTTAAAGGATACCTTTCAGCATTTCGTATAATACTGGTTTAGTGATGATGAACTCCTTTAGCTTTTCCTTATCTGTGAAGCTCTTTATGTGACCTTCAATTCTGAATGATAGCTTTGCTGGATAAAGTAATCTTGGTTGTAGTTTCTTGGTATTCATCACTTTGAATATTTCTTGCCACTCCCTTCTGGCCTGCAAAGTTTCTGTTGAGAAATCAGCTGACAGTCATATGGGTATTCCCTTGTAGGTAATTGAGTCTCTTTCTCTTGCTGCTTTTAAGATTCTCTCTTTGTCTTTTGCTCTTGGCATTTTAATGATGATGTGTCTTGGTGTGGTCCTCTTTGGATTCCTTTTGTTTGGGGTTCTCTGTGCTTCTTGGACCTGTAAGTCCATTTCTTTCACCAGGTGGGGGAACTTTTCTGTCATTATTTCTTCAAAGAGGTTTTCAATATCTTGCTGTCTCTCATCTTCTGGCACCCCTATAATTCTGATGTTGGTGCGTTTGAAACTGTCCCAGAGGCTCCTTACACTATCTTCGTATTTTTGGATTCTTTTTTCATTTTGCTTTTCCGGTTGGGTGTTTTTTGCTTCTTCACATTTCAAATCTTTGACTTGATTCTTGCGCTCCTCTGGTTTGCTGTTGGGTGTCTGTATAATATTCTTTATTTCAGTCAGTGTATGCTTAATTTCTAGTTGGTTTTTTACCAGAACATCGAGGGTCTCATTAGATTTCGTGAGACTCTTATCAAGTTTATCGGCAGCTTCTAGCAAATTATTGAAAGCCCTCAAAAGTGCGTTTTTTAGCTCTATATCCTCCATTTCTGTCATGTTTTTTTTGTCTCTGCATTTTTTATGCTTTCTTGGTGCACCTCCTTGTGGTCTTTGTGCGCAGTCTTGTTCTAGTTAAGCCTTGATTGTTGTAGTTAATACTAGAGGGATTTGACCACCAGGCTGACTGGCTGTGAGAATCAGCTGTATCTGCAGTGGGAAAACTTCTGTCCTCTGGAGAGGTGCTAATCTAGCCTTTGCCTGAGGCTATCCGGCAAATGGCTCTGTGCAGGGCTTGGGCGGGGCGGGTCGCACAGGATCAACAGGGCGGGCGGAGGGCGCAGTTATGGCTGCTCTCAGTCCCGTTCCCAGAGGCTCTGCTTCTCAGAACCCCAGCAATGGCTGCAAACCTCGGAGAGAAAGCTGCCCTCACGTTCCGACTGATGCCAGACAATCCCGCTTCTCCCGTTTGAGTCTGAGTCCCTAGAGACTCGCCCGGATCTCTTTCCCATTGATTTTTAGAAAGAGTGGAAGGGAGGGAGGGGCAGAGAAAAAGAGAGAAACATCGATGTGAGAGAGACACATCGATTGGTTGCCTCCTACCTGTGCCCATATTAAACTCGAGACCACTCAGTCTGTGGGCCGATGCTCTAACCACTGGAAAACTGGCTAGGGCAAATATTAAAATTTTAATCCAATTAGCACCCAGTTTCTGGGACTCTGGAATAAGAGCAAACACCTCTATGGTACTTCCTGACCCCTTTACACGTATGAAGTGGTAGTGAGGTAGGCGCTGCCATTTCCCCCAATCATACAGATGAGGAGACTGAGGCACAAAGGGGCCATGTAACTGGTCCGAGATCACACTGGACCTGGCTGCCTGGCTCCTGTGTCCATGCCCTTAACCTCCACAGGGTCACAATCTCACAGCTCTCTCCCTGAGAGAGGAAGATTTCTGTAATCATGGACATGCCACGATGCCACAGACGACGGCATGCATTACTGTGTAGACCAGCGGTTCTCAACCTGTGGGTCTGGACCCCTTTGGGGTCGAACGACCCTTTCACAGGGGTCGCCTAAGACCATCGGAAAACACATATATAATTACATATTGCTTTTGTGATTAATCACTATGCTTTAATTATGTTCAATTTGTAACAATGAAAATACATCCTGCATATCAGATATTTACATGACGATTCATAACAGTAGCAAAATTACAGTTATGAAGTAGCAACGAAAATAATTTTATGGTTGGGGGTCACCACAACATGAGGAACTGTATTAAAGGGTCGCGGCATTGGAAGGTTGAGAACCGCTGGTGTAGACAGTTGGGTACAACCTACACCTCCAGCGAGAGCAGAATGGCTAGGTATCTGATGAATGGATGCAGCCCTTAAAACGTGATGCTTTTGCAAAGCTTAAAAGAAGAGGTGAAATGTCCAGGGGAAAACACAGGGGCACATTTCCTGTAACTTTAATGATGCATGTTTGAAAACTGAAATTTGCATCTAGAAATATCGTGGGGACAGGAGGATGGTGCGCTCTGTCTCGAGGTGGAAGCCAGCGTGGCGTCGCTGCAGGTCAGGCAGTTCTGCACGCGGCCAGCACTGCCCCCTTCTTCCCTCTGGCCTTTCTGGGTTAAAAGATTTTTCCAGAACAAGTGACTCCTCCCTTACAGGCGCTCCTGGTGAGATGTTCTCAGTACATCCTTCCACGTGACTGCCCAGCACCAAGCTGCATTCAGTGCCTCCACTAAGTGATGGCCCAGCGTCTCAGCTGTGTAACAACAAGCGACAGAGACTGCACAGCAAATGCTGACAGGAAAGGGGTGGGTTGTTTTTCCCAAATGTCTACAGCATACATGCATCGCTATACAATTGGGAAAAACTTCCTCTCAGAAAGAATTATTGGAAAATATATCAGACAGAAGAAAAAAGACTTTCAGGGAACCCACACTTCTGCCGTGTCCCTGCCATCAGTCAGCCCAAACGGAGAAAGGCCTGATGGAAGAGGGGCCCAGGGCCAGCTGGCAGCGGCGGCGACCTCCCAGTCCCGGCAGACCCACCGCGGGAGACCAGGAGACCTACCCAAAGGTGAGGTTGCCGTGGTAGAGGTGACCATTCCCAAAACGTTAACAAAATGTTTTCTGGGAAAGGTTTCCACAGAATTCCTAGAAAAACATTTTCCCCTCCATTTGCTTGCTAATAGAAGGGTAGGCTTTGGAATCAAGCAGGCCTAGTGTTCAAACCCTGACTTGACCTTTAGTGCTGTAGCTGGGTGACCCCACCTCGAGCCTCACCTTCCTCACTTGAGCGACTTGAGCAAATCTCTCCACCTTTTTAAAAAATATATATTTTTTATTGATTTCAGAGAGGAAAAGAGAGGGAAAGAAACATCAATGATGAGCGAGAATCATTGATCAGCTGCCTCCAGCACGTCCCCCACTGGGGATCGAGTCCGCAACCCAGGCGTATGCCCTGACCAGGAATCCAACCGGGGCCTCCTGGTTCATAGGTTAGCGCTCAACCACTGAGCCACCCGGCCGGGCTCTCCACCTTTGGAAGCCTCAGCTCCCTCATCTGTAAAATGGGGGTGAGAAGACCTTCCTCTGAGCAGAGTGCAAGGATGAAATGCGACGGCACCAATTGCCGGCAAACGGCAGACGCTCGGTAAACCACTTCCTAACCATACACGGAACGTGTGGCTGTGGGAAAGCCGGGAAGGCTATGTTTAAAGAAAAATGTAAACCATTTTCTACAAATCCGATAGATAAGCTCCAAGTGCCATTCCTATGTGTTGCTACAGATGCTGCGTCTCAGCTTATGAGGGCAGCTCCATGTCACCGTTCATCGAACTGCCTCAAACTGGAGTGTCGGCACTGCAGCTTGAACAGCCCCAGCCACCAGAATGGCTCCGAAACCCTGTGTCTTCAAAAGCCTGGCGAGTCAGGGCTGCACATGGGCACAGACGGACGCACCAGCCACATCCTGTGACTTATCCTGCTCTGCACCCCCAGGTGTTGCCTGGGGCCTGCAGGAGCCCCAGGCTGACAGGGTAGGCAGCAGCATTCCCTGCCTGGCTGCGGAGCTCTGCACATCGGGGTGCGTGAGGCCCCCGCTGCCCTCCCTCACAAGCCCTCTGCTTTACTTTTAAGCAGCTCCTGTAACAAGGTAATAACTGACTGAGAAATTACTTCCATCTGCTGAAAAATGGGCAGTATTCACTCATTATCTTGATGGTTGGTCTGCAATCCAGACGGGACTCAAGTCAAGACACCCAAGGATTAAGAAACCCAACTTATCAAATATTCAAAGAAGGGAGGGAAGTAACCTCTCTAACAGGGAGCTCCCGGGGCCTGAAAGGACAACCGGAATGTTTCCAACACTGACTTTGGTGAGAAACTTACCTCCAAACAAAACCACTTTAAAAAAAAAAATGTTTTTATTGATTTCAGAGAGAGGAAGGGAGATTGAGAGAGAGAGAGAAACATGGTTCAGCTCCCCCTTGCACACCCCCTTCTGGGGATCAAGCCTGCAGCCCACGCATGCGCCCTGACCAGGAACCAACTGGTGACCTCCCAGCGCCTGGGTCAGCTCAATCCATTGTGACACACCGGCCAGCACAAAACCACTTTCTTAGAAAGGTCACTCCTCTCACCCATGCCATTCTTACCCCATAAAGGCCTCCTACATCCACCCCTCTGCCCGCCCGCTGCCGCAATCAGCTGACCGGCCTCCTCTGCAGACACCCTGGCCTTCCCACCAAGCCCTCTGCCGCTGCCGCCACCGGGCTGCCTGGCTACAACCCAGAGGACCCTGCTGCTCTCCGGCCAGATCAAGTCTTGACCAAGGTCCGGAGGCCCCTGCTCTGTGCGGGTCCCTCCCCCGACCAGCTCTCCTCTCTGCAGCCCTGGTGCAGCCCCTCTGGGCTCTGGCCACGGCCTCTCATCCCTCCATCTAGTAGCTCCCGACTCACTCCCAGTCGCAGACCAGGGCCGATGCTGGACATCCTGTGGGGCCCTGAGCTTCTGCGCAGCAGTCATCCCAGGTGGAAGGTGTGCTTGTGACTGGAATAGCAATGGCTTTTCCTCAAGACTTCCAGTTACCAGCACAGCAAGGCATTGACTCATCGTCTCCTGTGTCCCCGCACCCGGCAGGCAGGCCTGGTCCCACACAACAGATCGGTGGATCTTTGCTGAACAATAAATGAAACCTCACCTAGCTTCCTGTGTCAGCCCCACCCCCTCTCTCTGCCTCCAGGTTGTTAAAAGGACAGACATCTGCCCCAGAAATGCAAAGCCTGCTGCAGCTGGTGGGAACACCCAGGTCTCAGCATTAGAGAGGCCGGCTGGGAGCTAGCGGGCTCCTGGCTGACTGCCGGCGCCCTCAGCCTGCTGGCTGGCCCTCTGCAGACTTGGGCCCTCACCTATAAAGCTGGGTTTCTCTCGGGCCTTAATGCACAGGCCAATCTTGATATTTACACATGAACTGAAATGTACAAAAGTCCACCAGAAACCTGCCTGGCACACAACAGGCGCAGAGGAAGGTGTTTCTCCCCAGGATGAGAGCCCTGTCCGCCTGGTCTAACTAAGCCCGTTAGCCCTGCTGCCAATACGAGGTGACCAAGCAGCCACTCTAACTTGGGGCACCCTCAGCCCGCTCCTGGCGTCAGCACCGCTGTGTGTGCTGCACTGGCCAGGCGGAGCCCTGCTCCCAGAAGTTGATCTATGTTTGAATTAAAAGCTAAGTGTTTTCAATATGTAAACAACATCTTCAGTGGCTACACAAATGGAGGTAAGCCCCTCACAGACATTGCTATGAAATGATCCCAGGAAACTAACCTTACAGACCTACACCGATTCAGAAATGAAGACATCTGTTTGGTGCATGACATCAAAACACTTCTCTGGTTAATGTGGGATATTAACCATTATAACTGCAATTCCCAGGCTTATAGGAAAGGCCTCAATGTCACCCCAATTCCTCACAGGATTACTGCTACATGTCGGCTGCGTTTGCAACTTTTAATATAGCTAACGAGCCTAACCGGTTTGGCTCAGTGGATAGAGTGTCAGCCTGCAGACTGAAAGGTCCCAGGTTCGATTCAGGCCAAGGGCATGTA
Organism: Myotis lucifugus; assembly: GCF_000147115.1. Lineage (NCBI taxonomy): Eukaryota > Metazoa > Chordata > Mammalia > Chiroptera > Vespertilionidae > Myotis > Myotis lucifugus. The sequence goes on from NW_005871646.1 coordinate 154,822, forward strand.
CCTTGGTTGCGGGCACATCCCCAGTAGGGGGTGTGCAGGAGGCAGCTGATCGATGTTTCTCTCTCATCAATGTTTCTAACTCTATCCCTCTCCCTTCCTCTCTGTAAAAAATCAACAAAATATATTAAAAAAACAAACAAAAAAAAACCCTGCGGATCTTTTTATAAAAAATAAATAAGTACTTTTATCTAAAGTTTAAAAAAATATATATAGCTAATGACAACAACAACAACGATGACAATACTCATCGTTTTAAGTACTATTTAGTGAGTTTCTATAATAAGTCAGGTTTGTGCGATGCCACATATCTACTCCTACATTGTCTTCAATCTTCAAAACAATTCTGCTAAGGTATTATCTCCATTTTCAGATGAGAACACTGAGGCTCAGAAAGGTCAGTGACTTTTCTAAGTTGCAAATGTGGGATTTGAGACATCTGTCTGTGCTTTCTACTACTCTGAGGGAAGTCACATCAAAGTTTGATTTAAAAGTTAGCGTCTTTAATATGTAAAAATATCTTCAGTAGCTACACAAACAAAATTTAACTCTCTTAGGAATGAAGGCAGTCACAACAGCAATATTTACAATAGCGAAATTTAGAAAAAAGTGCCTAATAAGAAAATAACTAAATTATGTAGCTAATCATCCTATATACTAAAAGCCCAATATGCAAATTAACTGAACAGCAGAACGACGGTGGTACGACTGGTCGCTATTATGTGCACCAACCACCAGGGGGAAGACACTCAACACAGGGAGCTGCCTCCAGCCCACAGGCCCCAGGCCAGCCAAGGTGGGTGCCAGAGGGGCCCCCCTGATTTCCCTGCTGGTCGCCCCACAGATTGGCCCTGATCGCCGGCCAGGGCTAGGGACCCTTCCTGTGCACGAATTTCATGTACCAGGCCTCTAGTATATACAATCAGTTTATAACATATGGGGGATATGTTTATGATATAAAGTTAAGTAAAGAAAACAGGGACACATGAAAATAATTGCTGTGGAATATGATCTCGCTGATATAAAATTAAAGATAAGAGATGCATTTTTGGTTTGATTCCTGGTCAGGACACATATGGGAGGCAGCCTATTGATGTTTCTCTCTCACATTGATGTTTCTCTCCCTCCCTTCCTCTCTCCATAAAATCAATAAAAACATGTCCTCTGGTAAGGATTAAAAAAAACAAAACAAAAAACATTGACAAGAAAGATGACAACTGAAAATTCAAAAAAACCCAGAAAAGCAAAACAACCTTAATTAAAAAAAGAATAAAGTTGGAGGACTCACACTTTCTGATTTAAAAACTTACTAGAAAGATACAATAATTGAGACAGTGTGGTACTGGCATAAGGAGAGACAGATAGGTCAATGGAGTCAAATTGAAAGTCCAGAAAAATTCTCACATTTATGACCAACTGATTTTCAGCAAGCGGGCCAGAGCCATTCAGTGGGGAAAGGACAGTGTGAACACACAGGGCTGGGACAAGTGGATATCCATGTGCAAAAGAATGAAGTGGGACCTCTATCTCATACCACAGACAAAATCAACTCAAAATCCACCAAAGACCTGAAAGAAAGCACTAAAATCATAAAACTCTTAGAAAAAATCCAATCTTTGTGACCTTGGATTAAACAATTGTTTCTTAGATATGACACCAAAAGCACAAAGCAACAAATGAAAAAATAAATGACATTATCAAAATTAAAAATTCTTGTTCTTCAAAAAACACCTAGAAAGTGAAAAGATAACCATAAAACTCAAATCATGTGTCTGATAAGAGACTTGTATCTGGGGTATATAAAGAGCTCTTACAACTCAGCAATGAAAAGACAATCCAATTAAAAAGGCAAAGGATCCGAACAGACGCCCAGAAGAGGCCCAGGAAGCTGTGCAACATGGCCAGGCTCCGTGGAAACCCGACTCAAACCCCACGCGACCCCTCCACACCCACGGGTTCGGCTGTGTCCCATGGAGGGTGACAAGTCAGCGTGGACGCGCAGAAGCTGGAGCCTCACACGGCACTGGCTCTGAATATACATGGGAATAGTCTGGCAGTTACACAAACAGCTGAATCTAAAGTTGGTCACCCTACGGCCCTGCAATTACATTCCTAGGTATAGACCCAACGGAAATGAAAACATGTGTCCACACAAAACCTGCACACCGATGTGTGTAGCAGCACTATTTGCACAGCCAAAAAGGAGAAACAATTCAACATCACTGCTGATGAATGGATGGAGCGAGATGGAACACATCCAAACCACAGAACGTCACTTGGCCTTGCCATGGAAGGGATTGGGCACCCCCACATTCCGATATGGAAGCCTATGGGACACGGGGCCTTTCAGGAGGTGAGTGAGGTTAATGAGGTCACAGGGTGGAACCCCAACCCAATAGAACTGGTCCCCAAATAAGTAGGAAGAGATACCAGTGCTCTCCCCTCCACTCTGTGAGGACACAGTGGAGGGCAGCTTCTGTGAGCCAGGAGGAGAGCTCTCACCCAAACCCAGCCCGTGGGTGCCTGACCTCGGCTGCCAGCCTCCAGGCCATGGGGAATGAATGCCTGCTGCCTGACCTCCAGGCTGTGGCATCCTGTTAAGGCAGCCGCACTAATTCAAGCCATGAACATAAATTAAGTATTGCTACTGCCTCAACATGGATGCCCCTGGAAAACACAGTGCTAAGTGACAGAAGCCCGTCTCAAAGGCAGATCTAGAGACAGAGGGTGATGAGGAGCGGCCGCTGGGGGAAGGTCTGGCGAGCATGGCTAGGGGAGTAGGGTTTCTTTGGGGGATGACAAAAATGTGTAAACATTGTCTGTAGCAATGGTTGCAAATCCTGTGAATATAGTAAATTTTACACTCTGAATTTTACGACATACTAGAGGCCCAGTGCACAAAATTCATGCACGGGTAGGGTCCCTAGGCCTGGCCAGTGATCAGGGCCAATCGGGACCCTCTAGCTGCTGGCCAGGGCCTCCCTTCCCTGGCTGTGGCCAGGACCTTCCTAAAATAAAGGTGGTTTTGGTAAAAATAAAAATAAAAAGGATGCCATTTCAATAGTGGTCATCTCTGGGTGTGAGGCCTACAATGACTTACTTTTTTGAGCAATTCTCCACAAAGAGCAAATATTACTTGTATAATCAGTTAAGAAGAAAGTAATTTTTGAAAATTCTGTTAAAACAAATGCCAACAGTATTCACCTTTTCTACAAAATGGATAAACTCACCCTCTGCGGAGTGGACACACCATGCCCTAGTCACAGCTTCGCAGAGCCCATGTTCTTCCACAGCCATGGTCCCATGGGAGAGGCACAGCCTCTGTGTTGCAAACAAGACAAATTCCTGTTGTCTCCCTTAATGTATGTATAGCAAGCTTCCTCCCCGAAAGGGTTTGAGACCAGTGTACAACCAAATCTATACTAACAATAGAGGAATATGCAAATTGTCTGGGATGCTGTCACAGTAACAGTAACAACCAGCAGGCTTCCTGGGGCAACCAGGCCAGCAGAGGGGTTAGTGAGGGGCAACTAAATGACTGAACAGCAGGCTGCGTGGGGCGACCAGGCCGGCGGGGGTGGGGCCAGTTAGGGGTGATCAGGCCAGTAGGCAGAGGCGGTTAGGGGTGATCAGGCTGGCGGGGGGGGCAGTTAGGGGCGATCAGGCAGGCAGGCAAGGTGAGCAGTTAGGAGCCAGCATTCCGGGATTGTGAGAGGGTGCCAGATTGTGAGAGGGGTTCTGGATTGGAGAGGGTGCCGGCTGGGCTGAGGGGAACCCCCCTGTGCACAAATTTCATGCACCTGGCCTCTAGTATAGTTAATAAAGAGAGAAAAGAGAACCATGTCAGAAGAGAAGTGGAGTAACCAGGAGAATTCATAAGTTGCAATAAATGAGCTTTACGTGGGACTTGGAGGTTCCTGGCAGACAGGCCAAAAGGGGGTGTTGGGAAAGAAGCAGACTGTTTCCTCAAGGGAAGCAACATCCTCCCTGATAACCACCTGCTAAATAACATTTCTTTCTTTTTTAAAATTGATTTCAGAGAGGAAGGGAGAGGGAGGGAGAGATAGAAACATCACTGATGAAAGAGAATCAGTGATCAGCTGCCTCCTGCATACCCCCCACTGGGGATCGAGCCCAGGACCCGGGCATATGCCTGACTGGGAATTGAACCGTGACCTCCTGTTCTGAGGTCAATGTTCAACCATGCCAGGAGGCTAAATACATTTCTTATATAGGGTTTATTTTATAAAAA
>NW_005871646.1:159209-170247 GCF_000147115.1 Myotis lucifugus
CTTGAGGACCAATGCACGTAGATTCATGCAATAGTAGGCTTTCTTCCCCGGCTGCTGGCACCGGCTTCTCTCTGGCACCAGGACCCGGCTTCCCTCGTAGCCCCAGCTTCGTCTGGAAGGTCGTCCAGAAGGATGCCCAGTCTAATTAGCATATTATGCTTTTATTATTATAGATAGAATCCAAGTTTATAACCTGATCTAATCCAATGGTTTTCATATTTTAAACTGTCATTGCTTCTTACAGTACATGAACACACACCAGAAACAAAAACTTCACTGTTAGCATTGTCCTCATATAAGAAATACATCCTGATATTTTCTGTCTCCATTCTATTTCATTTGTAAAAGGCTTGTGGCAACCCACTCATTGACTTCACCATCCACAGGAGAAATGATGTAAAAATGTGTGGTTTATAGCAGGCACTGATCATCACCGAGCGCCGACTGTGTAGGGGGCATTGGGCCAAGTGTGTTCATGCACGACTCCTGTGGGTCTCTGTGGGATCTAGTGAGGGGAGTGCTTTCATTGTTTCCATTACAGGACTGAAGCTCAGAGCGCGTGACTTGCTCAAGGTCACACAGCCAGTAAGAATTTGTGTGAGCATTTTTAGTTCAAGTCTTTTTAACTCAAATAACCTGGTCTCTCAGTTGGGCTTTCAGAACAGTGTTAATTTCATGTGACATATTATTTTACAAATAAAGGAAGACCAGGAAGGTTAAGTGCTTTGTTCGAAGACACAGAGTGAGGAAGCTTCCAAGCAGGGTGTGAATGTAGATCTTGGGACTCCAAGCCCAGGACTCTCTCTGCCATTGTTAGCTGCTCACTCTGAACCCTCCTAAACGATACTCAAGCGAGGGCCACCTGAATGCCCACGACAACAGTGGGACCTGCGCAAACCACGAGTCTCCTTACTCCCTCCTGCAGAGGAGACAAAGGCAGGCACGCTGACGTCCCTTGTACACCACGGCATCCTCGGTGACAACGTGGTGGTGACTTCTCTGATCTGACACTTTCCTGTACTTTCATAATGAGGACAAGGGGACAAGGAGCCAGTCTGTCCTTAACATCAAGCTCCCTCTCTACACCTTTCGATGTTTCCACGTCCTGGACTAATGAGTGTTGAATCTAGAAGGTGGTAGGCACTTTAGCTGCTCAAGTCCTGTATTTAGAGCCTAAGAGTGAATGCCAGGCATCAGCAGGGCTGGCCTGGTGCTTGAAGAGAGGGTGGGCCTTAGACAGGTGGGCCACTGCCCTTTAAAGCCGGCCAACAGGTTTAAAAGAGCAGGTGCTTCATGCCCAGCGACTTCACCACAGGCTGAGTCCTGATGGACTTCTTGTGAAAGCCGGCACCAAGACCTCTTCCCAGCATGTTACCTCCATAAAGAACGTGTGCGCTGCTGCAGAATGAGGGGCAAGAGGCAGGACACATGGGCTTTGACTCATGATATATCTGAGTGTGTGTAGATATACCATGAGTCAAAGCCCACATGTCCAGGACCTAACCCAGCAGGACAGCATGACTGCGCTCTGCATGCAGACCCCTAGCACACGGAGAGCCTGGCCCGCGCCTGGGCGCCTACCAGGGCCTGTTTCTCTGGGGCCACAATGAACATCACCACCACCACTTCCTGTCCATCCACCAGGCATGCATGTGGCAATAAACGTGTGTACGTGGTCAGCTCTTTGTTAATTGGCCTGCAGGGCACATACTAGATGGGGACAACCAGGGCACAGGGGTGGGAGCCAGGTGGCCCGGAGGACCCCTGAGAAGGTGACAGTCCACAGAGCCTTGAAGGTGAGGGAACAAGCCAGGTGGTAATTTGGGGTCTGTGCATTCACTGCTTTCTCCCAATTTTTTATTGTGGTTAAATACAATTCACCATGAACCGTTTTAAAGCGCCAGCACAGGGCACTGGGCACGTGCACACACCTCCGCGCTCTCTCGTCTTGCAGAGCTGACGCTGTCCCATCGCACACTCGCTCCCACTGTCCCTCCTCCCAGGCCCGGCAGCCTCAGCCCACTCTCTGTCTCTGTAAGTCTGACCACTCTGGGCACCTCACATAACTGGAGTCACACGTATTTGTCCTTTTGTGTCTGGCTTATTTCACTTACATAATGTCCTCAGGGCTCATCCACGTTGTAGTGTACGTCAGTGTCCTTCTTAATAATATTCCCTTGTACGGACAGACCAGTTTCCTTATCTATTCATCCATTAATGGACACTGGGCTTAATTCCACTTTTTGCCCATCATAAATGACACTGATATGAACATGTGTGTACAAATATCTCATTGCTGGATCATATGGTAATTCTATTTTTAATTTTTAAAGAAACCACTTTATCTGCACCATTTTACATTCCTACCACCAACAATGCACAAGCGCTCCAATTTCTCCACATCTTTGCCAATACTTACTTCCTATTTTTATAGTGTCCATCCTAATGGATATGGGATCATCTGTGCCTTCATTTTTATTATTTTTGTGACAACTTTGTCAAGATATAACTCACATACCACACTAATGCACCCATTTAAAGTACATATTTCAATGGTTCTCAGTATAATCACGGACAGGTGCAACCATCAATACAATACATTTTACATTTTCATCACCCCCAAACCCGTTAGCTATCAGTCTTCATCCCCCGCCCTAGGCAACCGCCAACCCACTCTCTGCTCCTGTAGCTGAGCCTGTTCTGGGCAGTTCACAGAAGTGGAATCACACTCCACGTGGCCTTCTGTCTGCTTCTCCAAGGCGCACCCGGCGGGAGCAGTGCCAGCCCCTCGCTTGCTCTGTGGGGTGGCCCTGGTGCAGCTGGAGAGCATGAGCTCGGCCCCGCCTCTGCCCCTGCCCACTGGGTGCAGCCTCCCTGAGAGGCCACGAGAGCAGGAAGCAGAGGGTGCAGCAGGCAGTGTGAACTCTCTCAGCCCCCGCACCCGGCAGCTGTGCCTAGGGCAAGCGACTCAGCCTTGGAGCCAGTATCCTCACCCAAGGATATTTTCCCAATGATTTCTAGAGAGCGTGGACGGGAGGGAGAAGGGGGAGAGAGAGAAAGAGAGAGAAACATCGAAGCGAGAGAAACACAACTATTGGCTGCCTCCCACACCCATTCCTACTGGGGCTGGGGAATCTGCCACTGAGGAAGGAGCCCTTGACTGGGAATTGAATCCATGACCCTTCAGTCGGCAGGGCAATGCTCTAACCACTGAGCCAAACCAGCCAGGGCGCCAGGCACATTTCCTAAAAATCTTTATTGTTGAGAGCATTACAAATGTCCTTCTTTCCCCCCCATTGTCCTCCTCCACCCAGATCCCACCCCAACCCAGGGCTTCACCACCCTATTGTCTGTGTACATAGGTAATGCATATATGCACATAAGATCTTTGATTAATCTCTTCCCACACCCTTTCCCCCTTTCCTATGAGGTTCGTTAGTCTGTAACATGTTTCCATGCATCTGATTGTATTTTAGTCATCAGTTTATTTTGTTCATTAGATTCTTGTTTATTTTGATTTTTAGATTCAATTCTTGATAGATATTTATTTATTGCCATTTTATTGTTCATATTATTGATCATCTTCTTCTTTTTTCTCTTCCTAAAGAACATCCTTCAAGCCCTAGCCATTTTGTCTCAGTGGATAGAGTGTCGGCCTGTGGACTGAAGGGTACCAAGTTCGATTCTGGTCAGGTGCACATGCCTGGGTTGCAGGCTTAATCCCAGTGTGGGGCATGCAGGAGGCAGCCAATCAGTGATTCTCTCTCATCATTGATGTTTCTATTTCTCTCTTTCTCCCTTTTCTTTCTCTCTGAAATCAATCTATTTATATAAAAGCCTAAGTGACTGGTCAACTGAACAACTGGAATGACTGGTTGACTGGTTGCTATGATGTGCACTGACCACCAGGGAGCAGACACACAATGCAGGAGCTGCCCACTGGTAGTCAGTGCATTCTCACAGCCAACTTCCCTCGGCCAACATCACATGGTTCCTCCCCGCTATGCCCCCCACCCCCACCCCCAGGCTAGCAAGCCTTGATAGGCCCTGATCGCCAGCCAGGCCGAGGGATCCCACCCATGCACAAATTCGTGCACCGGGTCTCTAGTAATTTTTTTTTAAGAGAAAAAACTGTTTAATTGAACCAAAATTTTAAAAAAATAAAGAATACTCTTCAACATTTCATGTAATACTGATTTGGTGGTGACAGACTATTTTAGCTTTTTCTTGTCTGTGAAGTTTTTTCTGACCTTCAATTCTAAATGAGAGCTTTGCTGGGTAGAGTAATCTTGGTTGTAGGTCTTTGATTTTCATCACTTTAAATATTTCTTGCCACTCCCTTTTGGCCTGCAAGGTTTCTGTTGAGAAATCAACTGATAGTTGTATGGGCACTCCCTTGTAGGTTACAAACTGCTTTCCTCTTACTGCTTTTAAGATTCTCTCTTTGTTTTTAACCTTTGGCATTTTAATTATGATGTGTCTTGGTGTGGGCCTCTTTGGGTTCCTCTTGTTTGGGACTCTCTGTGCTTCCTGGACTTGTAAGTCTATTTCTTTCACCAGGTAGGGAAAGCTTTCTGTCATTATTTCTTTAAATAGGTTTTCAATATCTTGCTCTTTTTCTGCTCCTTCTGGCACCCTCATGATGTGAATGTTGGTACACTTGAAGTTGTCCCAGAGGCTCTTCATATTTTTGGATTCTTTTTCCTTTTGCTCTTCTGATTGGGTGTTTTTTGCTTCCTCATATTTCAAATTGTTGATTTGATTCTTTGAATCCTCTACTCTCTTGTTGATTTCCTGTAAATTATTCTTTATTTCAGTTAATGTATGTTTAATTTCTGACTGGGCATTTTTCACATTTTGAAATTCTCACTAAGATCCTTGAAAGTCTCACTAAGTCTCTTGAAGTTCTCATTAAGATCCTTGAGCAACCTTAGAACCATTGTTTTGAACTCTATATCCAGTAGTTGGCTTGCTTCCATTTCATTTCTTTCTTTCTGGAGATTTCTTCTGTTCTTTCATTTGTGACATGTTTCTTTGTCTCCACATTTTGGCTACTTCCCTGGGTTTGTTTCTATGTATTAGGTAGAGATGCTATGTCTCTTGGAATTGGTAGAGTAGTCTTGTGTATTAGGTGTCCTATAGGACCCAGTTGCTCAGCCTCCCCAGTCACCTGAGCTGGGCACTCTAGGTGCACCTCTGTGTGGGCTGTGTGCACAGACTTGTTGTGGTTGAGCCTTGGTTGCTGTTGGCATCACTGGGAGGAGTTGACCTCCAGGCCAGTTGGCTCTGAGTACCAGCTGTGACTACGGTGAAGAGCTGCTGTGCAGGAAACACCCCTATCAGGCAGGACTTGCTTCAGTGGGGTTTTGGTGCTCACTGAGTCTACCCCTTGAGTGTGTCACTGTGGATGTGTAGACTTGTAATCTGGTGTCATCTGACACTGACCACCCGGTGCACTGGGACTGGGGCCTCCTGGGAGATGCAAAGTCAGACACTGCCTGGGCCACCTGGCAGGAGCTACAGAGTTATCTGCAGATGACTGCTACTTGTATTGGGCTTGAAAGTGCCCAGGTGAGGCCAAGCTGTGAAGCAAGACAGGCTGGTGGTAGTGCTGGGTCTTGGGCATTTTATTGATAGGTTTGGGGCATGCTGACTCAAGATGCTGCTTGTTTAAGATATTTTAGGAAAGTGTGAAGACTGATCCAGGACAGGCCATGCATATGGAAAAACTGGTGCAAACAGCTTGGGTGGGGTCGCAAGTTAGATGGGGTGGGGTCTCAGGGAATCACCAGGGTGGAGGGAACAGACTTTAATTTCTCTTGCAGGCTATAATGGAGAATGTATGAGAGAAAAATTAAAACAGAAGTGACACTTTCAATTTACAGATTATTTCTTCTTAAGGAGCCATGGTATTATCAAAGCAATGATTTCATTTCTAATTAATTATTCCTGAGACATAATCATTCTCATTTTACAGTAGGGAAAATGAAGCACAAAGTCCCAAAGTTGGTTGGTGACGACCTGTAAATTGGTACAATGTTTTTGAATGACAATATGATGGTCACTGTCTAAACTTAATAAGTTCATGTTCTTTGACCCAGCAATTCCATTTCTAGAAATTTATCCTACAGAAATAAAAGACAAAGATGCTAATTGACCGTACCTTTGCTATGTCCAAGCCACGCCCACCAGCCAATCAGAGCGACTATATGCAAATTAACCCAACCAAGATTGTGGCTGGCAGCCACGAAGCTGGAGCAAGCAGGAGGCTTGGTTGCCCCGGCGATGGAGGAAGCCAAGCTTCCTGCCTGCTCTGGCTGGCTATGGCCTCTGCAAAAGGCAACAAAGTTTCAATTATAGAAACTAAATAAATCCCAGATACCTGCTTCCAGCCAGCCTCCACTGGGAGCTTGGGTGGCTGGGGGCTGTGGCCAGCCTGCAAACAGCCATCAGCCCCTCACCCAGACTGCCCAGGCACCCCAGCGGGGACCTCCACCCTGAAGGGGCTGTGGCCAACCTGCAAACAGCCATCAGCCCCTCACCCAGACTGGCTAGGCACCCCAGGGGGACCCCCACCCTGAAGGGGCTGTGGCCAGCCTGTAAATAGCCATCAGCTCCTCACTTAGGATGGCCACACCCTCATGGGGTGAGGGTCCCCACTGGGGCCTTGGCCAGCCTGCAAACAGCCATCAGCCCCTCATCCAGACTGGCCAGGCACCCCGGCAGGATCCCCCACCCTGAATGGGGTGTGGACAGCCTGAAAATGGCCCTCAGCCCCTCCCCCAGGATGTCCAGGCACCCCAGTGGGGACCCCTACCCTGAATGGGCTGTGGCCAGCCTGCAAACAGCCATCAGCCCCTCACCCAGGATGGCCAGGCACCCCAGCAGGGACCCCCACCCTGAAGGGGCTGTGGCCAGCCTGCAAATAGCCATCAGCCCCTCACCCAGGCTGGCAACACCCTGATGGGGTAAAGGTCCCCGTTAGGGGGCTTGGCCAGCCTTTAAACAGCCATCAGCCCCTCACCCAGGCTGACCAGGCACCCCAGCAGGACACCCCTCCCTGAAGGGGGTGTGACCAGCTGCAAACAGCCATCAGCCCGTCATCCAGGCTGGCCAGGCACCCCAGCGGGATCCCCACCTTGATCTGGCACACCCTTCAGGGCAAACCAGCCAGTCCCCACCCATGCACCAGGCCTCTTATCTATGTATAAAAGGGTATATGCAAATTGACCCTAACAGCAGAGCGACTGGGAATCACTGGTCACTATGACACACACTGACCACCAGGGGACAGATGCTCAATGCAGGAGCTGCCCCTGGTGGTCAGTGTGCTTCCACAGGGGGAGCTCTGCTCAGCCACAAGCCAGGCTGACGGCTGACGGTGGTGGTGGGAGCCTCTCCCGCCTCCTCAGCAGCGCTAAGGATGTCTGACTGCAGCTAGGCCTGCTCCCCACTTGCAAGTGGACATCCCCTGAGTGCTCCCGGGCTGCCAGAGGGATGTCTGACTGCCAGCTTAGGCCCAGTCCCCCGGGGAGTGGGCCTAAGCCAGTAGGTGGTCATTCCCCGAGGTGTCCCACACTGAGAGAGGACACAGGCAGGGCTGAGAGACCCTCCCGAGTGCACAAATTTTTGTGCACTGGGCCTCTAGTAGTTCTATAAATAACCAAGAGCATATCTACAAAAATGATGAGATAAATCTATATATATATTGACATGAAAAGATGTCACTGATATATCACCAAGTGAAGGAAAAAAGAAGTTACAGTAACTATATGTAATATGTTTGTATGTTTATAAATATAGTGAGGCAAATTTAGTTTACAGTTGTTCATATGGAAAATAATATAATAACTAACAAATAATAATACAAGAATAAACTGTTTTGCATACTCACAACTCTAAACCTACTTTGCCCCACACTGTTTGTATAAATATACTTCTATGTTGGTAGGCGGATGGAGAAACACTATGAGCTGACACACTCACAGTGGAAGTCTCTGGAAGATAAGTCACTGAGTAGCTGACTTTGCTGTTAGACGACAGAGCATGTGTGTTAGTCACTTGCGGCAGAGCGAATGCCCGAACCCCAGCCCAAGCCCCGGGCTGTGTGCTCTGAGCCCGGCGTCCTGTTTGTAGTGAAGTCCTTGCTGTTCCTCATCCCTTAATGGGCAGGAAACTTGGGAGGGAAGGTCCTTATCCTTCTCCACTTGCCCCGGCTTCCTGTTCTAAAGAAACATCTCCCAGGCACATGGCGGTAGATCCTGCAGTCGCGGGGCTAGGGACTCAGCCTCCCCACTCCCAAACCTCCTCGATTTTTTGGCCATGGTCACTGCCTCGCTGGGGTTCTGGCTCCCTGTTGGGAAGCTGTGCCTGGGCCAGCACGCCCATTGGCACCAGGGTGACATTAACTGGAGGACGACATGGCATGAATGGCCTTGGGTTCCCTGGCAGTAGGCAGATGTAGTTCTGGCCCTGCTAGCCATGCAACCCTGTGTGAGCCCTGTTCGTCTCAGCCTGGCTTTGCCTGTGCAGCAGAGAGAACACCCCCTCTGAGAGCAGCGGGAGGTCACGTGGAAACGTAAGGCGCTGGGTCAGAGCTGTGTGAATCGCAGCCACTCCTCAGCTCCAGACACCCTTCCCGATCTAAGCACTACATGCCCCAGGGCAGCCAGGGCACTAGATGTGGGGTGGCCAGGATGAGGTGTGTGCTTTAAACCACCCTTAAAACCCAACCCTAGTAGTTAAACTCTGTCATTATGATCTACACTTAAAATTCTAAATTTAAAAATCAGGGAAATAAATTCTCTGGTCCCCTGCCCCATCCCTCCAGGCTTTCCTGGCCCCCCTCCTTCAGCAGGTGTTGCTGGAAGGAGCCCGTGTTATGTTTTGGGAAGATGGTTCCCACCGCGTCACAGGGTCTTGCTGAGGGCTTCTCCCTCAGGGTCAGTGTGCTGCCTTCACTGTGTGGGCCTACCGCTCAGCCATGCTTCTCTGTGACGTAGGAACACCGCTGAGACTCCTATGCACACCACATGTGGTGAGGAAGGGCCATTTTCCTTTCTTATGGACACTGCAGGTTATGCGACAGACCCTCCCTCCTCACACTCTGCTTTGTCTCTAAGAAATCTACAATCCACCAGTGTAAGCCTTGGAGTATTTTGCTTATTCCATTGAGTGGCTTTATCTTTTCCCTACTTAATTTTTTTCTTAACCTAATTACCACATTTACTAAAAATAAGCAACTACAAACCACTTTAGAAAGGAGGTAGAGAATAAACAGGTAAACAAATAAAAGTAAACCATCTGTTTCCTTTGACAGGTCAACCACCTTCATCCTCTTTCTTTAAAATATCAAGATGACGTGATAGTCATTTAAAGAGTATTGGTACACGAATAAATAACACACACACAATCTGATGTTATGGGAACACTCTCTATGGTTTCTTTCTTCCTCCTCTTACTAGATTTCCAATAAGATACAGATAGTCCGTTACAACGCACAAAGGAAAACTATTACTGACTGCCCCGACCCTTTAATACAGTTCCTCATGTTGTGGTGACCCAACCATAAAATTATTTTCGTTGTTACTTCATAACTGTAATTTTGCTACTGTTATGAATCGTAATGTAAATATCTGATATGCAGGATGTATTTTCATTGTTCATGACCCACAGGTTGAGAACTGTTGGACTATATGAAGCTAAAGACATGCTAGTAACTGAGAAGGGACTTTCGATGGCATCTCAAAAATGTCTTAGGTATCATCTTTGGGATTATATTAGCAGCAATTCTTGTCACAAACATTTTAAAATAATTCCTGCAACTGTCCCGATAGAGACTCAAGGATAACGTCATCAGTCTCTGTCCTAGAAGAAAATCCGGTTTGGGATGCCTCTAACTCCGAATAACATAAGACGGTTATAAATGACCACAAGCACCAGACAGCTGGTGCTGGGCCCCTTGGCCTCCTGGCTGCACCATGGCTGCCCCCGGCAATGAACGTGGCGAGTTTATTCATACGACAGTACCGAGCACAGTCTGAATAAATGACTTCACCACGAGAAACAGTGTTTGTTTGCTGGGTTTGCACACAGATGGGTTTGTGGGTTTTCTAAATGAAGTAAAAAACACCATTTTTATTTGCAATCACTCTGCTTGTCTTTATTTAAAAAAATAAATGTATTTTTATTGATTTCAGAGAGGGAGGGAGAGAGAAACATCAATGATGAGAGAGGATCATTGATCAGCTGCCTCCTGCACGCCCTCTACTAGGGATCAAGCCTGCAACCTGGGCATGTGCCCTCACCAGGAATCAAACTGAGACCTCCTGGTTCACAGGTCAATGCTCAACCACTGAGCCACGCCAGCAGGGCTCTGCCTGTCTTTTTTTTTTTGCAAATCTAAAGGACTAACATATGTTTCCATTCATTTTCAAATGGCTTCATCAGAGGTCTGTGGGTCTAACCACAGTGCCACCCTGGCTGGGGACTTCTTTTCTCAATCTCCACGCTAGCAACCCAGATTCCTAAGGATCAAAACAGGAAGTAACTGCAGTGCGTGAGCTTGACAAATGACTCAGCGCGAGGACCCCCAATGGGACGCTTAGTGGCAGGCGGTCCCCTGCTCCTACACGGGGCTTCGGTCAACACAACACAAACAGCAAGAACCTGACGCCCAGAAACTGGACAAGAATGTGCCGTGTTCAGGGGATTCCTGGGGTTGGTCTGATGGAGACCCAGGAGGGTGTCCTGTCTCTGCCTCTCCCCTCAGGCATGTGTGAGAGCACTGAGCACAGGAAGCGCTCCCCACCTGCGGGTGACCTTGGGCGCGTCCCTCGACCTTCCTGGGCCTCTATTTCTTAACTGCAGACTGAAACCCAGGGATCCATTCACTCCTTCACCTGTTCACTCATTCACTCACTCACTCATTCACTCCTTCACCTGTTCAGTCACTCATTCACTCACTCACTCATTCACTCACTCACTCACTCACTCACTCATTCACTCACTCACTCATTCACTCACTCACTCATTCACT
>NW_005871646.1:171578-173710 GCF_000147115.1 Myotis lucifugus
TGTGAGGTTTTGACGAATCCCCATTCTTCCGTCCCCTTTGTCCCTGGCCTCCCAAAGCGTCAGGCCTCCTTGAACCTGAGTCTTGCAATTCAATAAGCCCCTTCCGCTTGGATGAACTCCGCTTGTTAGGCCCGCGAGGGACCCTATTACCAAATCTGACAGCTTCCAGCTCCAATAAGCCATCTCTGCTCCGAAAGTTTACATAAAGTGTGAGCATAAATAAGGCGTGAGGCTTTGCAATTCTAACAGAGGGTGGGGAACACCCTAGATCCAGGCTGTGCAACGAAAATATAATGGGGCCACGTATGGCGTTTTAGATTTCCTTGCAGTCTCCTCTTAAAAGTTAAAACAAGCTGCTGGCTTTATAGTTAAGAATATATTTTATTTAAGCTAAAAGATCCAAAATGTCATTTCAACACGCACTCAATATAAAAGCATGACTGAACTTCACTGTCAGTTTCTGTGCTGCCTTCACGGTGGGCTGTGCTCACAGCACATCTCAGCGTGACCCACACACACCTCAGTGCTCAACAGCCCCTGCAGGCCGGGGCAGTGGCCTAGGCTAACCGCGGTCCCCATGTCACCACAGCTCTGTGAACACATGTGCTGAGTGCCTACTGCACAGTGGGGTTTGAGCTGGACATTAGATACGGGGATAGTGGAAGTATTATAATTACTATTTTCATTATTACTATAGCTCGTATCTATTGAGCAGGTATGTCCCAGGCACTGTTTAAGTGTTTTGGAAATTTTAATCATCAAAACTACCCACTGAGGCAGGAATGATGATCCCCATTCCACAGGCACGGAGACTGAGTCACAGACTGGAACGGGGTGGGACTAGGGTTTGGATGTGGGCAGGCTGTCCTGGCCATCCTGGAGGAATGCAGTGAGAGACACGGCACACAGGAGGGCCAGCCAGTAAGGTGCGAGAAAGGATGTGGGTGGGTAAGGGACACCAGTGGGCGCTGCACTCGCCTGAAGTGGGAAGAAGCATTTCATGGAGCAGGCACCTCTGGGCTGAGTTTTTGTTTTGTTTTGTTTTTTTAAGAGAGGGAGAAGGAGAGAGAGACAGAAACATCAAGGATAAGAGAGAATCACTGATCGGCTGCCTCCTGCATGCCACCTACTGGGAATCAAGCCTGCAACTTGGCATGTGCCCTGGACTGGAATTGAACCTAGGACACTTCAGTCCACAGGCCAATGCTCTATCCACTGAGCCAAACCAATCAGGGCTCTGGGCTGAGTTTAGAAGGATGAACTAGAGTCAGCCATGGAGGAGGGGGTTGATGGTATTCCAGGGGAGACACCAGCCTGTGCAGGGCGCAGGGGGTGCACAGCCCTGAGGACCCGGAAGTCCCATGAGAAAACAGGAGAGCCACTCGCCCTTCCCGCCTGCTTCACCCTCTCCCTCTCCACAGCGCCCCTTGAGTGGCTCTCAGGACTAAAGGACTCATTTATATATGTTGGTGTGTGTCCACTTTCTTTTGAAAGATAAGTTAAAGTTCCAGATGCTGAGACATCTGGAGAATATGTCCCCAGGATAACGGTCTCCTGACTCAGCTCTTTATAGAACTACTAGGGGCCTGGTGCATGGAATTCGTGCACACGGGAGGGGGGGAGGGGTGCTGTTCCTCAGCCCAGCCTGCACCCTCTCCAATCTGGGACCACCACTGGCTCCTAACTTAGAGTGCCAGCGGGTCTTTATTTTTATTTATTTAATTTTTTTTAAGGGCTAAGTCTATGATTTTTAATTAAAACTGAACAACTGTCCGGGACAGGAATGACAGAGGACCCATCCTAGATGGATGGGATCCTGGGGGTGGAGAGTGGGGAACATTGTTGACACAGTTGTCAGAATTCAAATGGGGTCTGTGGATTGAACCTTAATACTGTTTGAATGGCGATTTCCTCACGTGGTTCGGTGGAGAATTGTTATGCAGGAGTGTCTGCTTTTGGGAAATACACAGGGGAGTATCCGGGCAGCCTGTCATGTGTAGAGCATGCTCTCAAACAGCTCAGAAAAAGACTGGGGAGCGGCGGCGCGGGCAGCTGGAGGAGGAGCGGCGGCGCCGGGCTTCTCCCCGCGGGGGCCCCCAGCATGGTTGACTATATTGTGGAGAATGACTATG
>NW_005871646.1:174286-189257 GCF_000147115.1 Myotis lucifugus
GTGGAGATTAGAGATAACAGATGATGGTGAAACTCATGAAGCCCAGGAGGATTCAGAATCTGTTTGGACTGGGCCCACCTTATCTTTCCCCTCTCAGGGGAATGGGAATGAAACTGCACCCGGATCGGTGACACAGCCAAAGAAAATTCGAGGGATTGGATTTGGAGATATTTTTAAAGAAGGCTCTGTGAAACTTACGACAAGAGCATCCAGTAGTGAAACAGAAGAGAAAAAATCAGAAAAGCCCTCAATCATACAGTCACTAGGATCCAGAACTCAGAACACGGAGACAACAAAATCAGACACTGAAGGTAAAACAAAAGCTAAGGAATATTGTAGAGCGTTATTTGCCTATGAAGGTACTAATGAAGATGAACTTACTTTTAAAGAGGGAGACATAATCCACTTGATAAGTAAGGAGACTGGAGAAACTGGCTGGTGGAAGGGTGAACTTAATGGTAAAGAAGGAGTATTTCCAGATAATTTTGCTGTTCAGTTAAATGAACTGGATCAGGACTTTCCAAAACCAAAGAAACCACCACCTCCTGCTAAGGGTCCAGCCCCAAAGCCTGAGCTGATATCTACAGAGAAAAAGTATTTTCCTGTAAAGCCTGAAGAAAGAGATGAAAAATCCATGCTGGACCAGAAACCTTCTAAACCAGCTGCTCCACAAGTTCTACCCAAGAAGCCTACTCCACCCACCAAAGCCAATAATTTATTGAGATCTTCTGGGACAGTGTACCCAAAGCGACCTGAGAAACCAGTTCCTCCACTACCACCTGTAGCCAGGATCAATGGGGAAGTGCCTGCCATTTCATCAAAATTTGAAACTGAGCCAGTATCAAAACCAAAGTTAGATTCTGAACAGTCACCACTTAGACCAAAATCAGTAGATCTAGATTCATTTACAATTAGGAGCTTTAAAGAAACAGATATTGTGAATTTTGATGACATAGCTTCCTCAGAAAACTTACTCCATCTCACTGCAAACAGACCGAAGATGCCTGGAAGAAGGTTGCCTGGCCGCTTCAATGGCGGGCATTCTCCAACTCAAAGCCCAGAAAAAATCTCGAAGTCACCCAAAGAAGAAGATAGTGCCAACATAAAGCCATCTGAATTTAAAAAGGATTCTTGCAACTCTCCAAAGCCATCTCTGTACCTTTCAACACCTCCAAGTCCTTCAAAACCAAATGCGGCTAGTTTTTAACTCCATTAGAAATCAAAGCCAAATTAGAAGCAGACGATGGGGAAAAAAATTCCCTGGATGAAATTAAAGCTGAGATGATTGAACTGCTGTGCATTGTGGAAGCACTGAAAAAGGAGCACGGGAAAGAACTGGAAAAACTATGAAAAGATTTGGAAGAAGAGAAGGCTCTGAGAAGTAATCTAGATGTAGAAATCGAGAAGCTGAAAAAGCTGTCCTATCTTCTTGAAGAGGCACAGACCCAGTATTTATAATGAAATGGGGATTCAGAGGCAACACTATGAACTTCAATTTACTTGTTACTTAAAAATAACAAATGCTGATGTTGTGGTAAAGAAATATGAGTATATGAACTATAATATCTAAAGAAAAGTAGGGGGAGGGTGAATTTTTTTATATATTTTGCTTTGCCAATATGAGGGGGAAAAGAGGCCTTATTTCTTACGTGCTGGGATTGCAAACTTCTTTTTTAGTTTGCTTGAAAATACTACTGAATCTGTATAAAAAGGAAAATTCACAATAGCTTTTTTATTGAAATGTATTATTTTTAAAGAGATCTATACTATAAATATGGTGATATCTTTACAAATAATCTGTAGAATATACTATTTGAGAGGGACAAATAAGTTTTATAGTAACTATAGTCACTACGTTATACTTAGGGGATATGTACTTTTGTGTATATATATATAAATATGTATTTTTTTCTTTCACTTTTAGCTTCTTACCCAGGATGACACTGTTGTGCCTGTTTGTTTGCAGTGCTGTTTATATTCTGGGCGATGTAATGGGAGTTTTCTAGCTGTATCCAGATTACTCACCCATGCATATAGGAATATCTAATGAATTAATCAAAATAATTTCTTCTGCTTTTAGAATATTTCATATTGCTTGCACTATAGGATTTATAAAAGGAATTTAGTTAAGATATATTGGATTGTTAAATATATTTGGAAAAATATGAGCTATATTTTAAATTCATTGGGTATAAAGAACTAAAAATGTCAATTTAACCCTTAACTTGTTGTGCCTAAAAACTACAGCACATACATGGTACGCAAACACCAGCCTTATTGCTGTGCTTTTCTGCTTCTTTTACAGGCTTCTCTATTACCCATTTCATAATCTTGTGATTTAATCCTTTATGCCCCTTCCTCTGATTTTTAATAATTGTAAACAAAACTCAAAACGTTCAGAAGTTCAGTGTGAGGTTTCATACTTTGACAAATTATCATTATGTAAATGCTAGATTTTACAATGTTTAATTGACCTAATAGACCAAACTAAGTGGTGGAGATATTTTGGACTGTGATTTAGGAAGCAACTTCATAAAGAGTGTTAATATATCATTAAATCATAGCTTATTTAAAACCAAATCTAGTTGACCATATTAAAAATGCATTTTCACAAAATGGATGAATTAGCAGTTCCTTCAGAGTCATTTATGAACAGGTGGATATTTTAAAGTGTTATATGTGTAGTCTGAAAATGTCCGTTTTTATAATAAAAGTAGAAATTTGACAATCTTCATTTGCAAAATAATTTAGATTTTAAGATTTTTTTATTGCAAATGACTTAGATTTTGAGTACCCTCTATCATGCTTCCTTTTTATGTTATTTTAAAGCACAAAACCAATATTTTTCCTTTAAAGTTTTGATCTTATAATTCTGAAATCTTGTATTAATTTTGTCACATTTCAAATAAAATAACTAAAAAAAAAAAGACTGGGGGAAATGGGCATATATGTGTATAAATGCACACACTCACACACAGTCTAACCTTGCCACTTTCGACTACACCTGGTGCACCTGCCTACTTGCTAAGATCCCTAACTCCAGAATCAAGGTTTGCAGAGCGTCCTCGGCCATTGGGCCACAGCCAGGGTGCAGGAACCCTGCAGACAGACCCGCAGGCACAGAGCCAGCTGCGGTCTAACAGGTCCCACTGTTTTCTTGTTTCCGCTCCAGTATGTGAACTGGGGTCTGTTTCGCGGTGGGTTCCGTTGGGGCTTTGGCATTTCTGCGCTTCCTGGTGGCGTCTGGCTGTGTGAAATGGCCAAGCTGGCGCTCCAGTGGATGCCGGTTCCCTGAGCCCGAGAAGACTGTGCGTTAAATACGGAGAAAAGATTGCGTCGAAAGCAAGTTCAGGCTGCCCCATTTCAACCTTAAGGAATCAACAGCACCCATCACACACGGTGTCCTTTCAACGGAAACACAGAGAGTGCTGCCCTGAGCACGCACGGCGCCGGCTCACCGGGGCCCACAGACCAGCAGCGATGGCCACTTGAGGGTGACGTCGTAAAGTCGTGATGCTGAGGTGATGCCGGGAGTGAGTCCACTGCCAAGGCCACGTCCTGGCCCACAACCTGGCCCACGTCCGGGCCTATGCCCCCAGTGAAGCCTGCGGTCGGGCACCAACAGGCGGCTCAGGGAACTGACATAGCCATGTAGGTACCACTGCAGTTTCTCTATGCACTTTTAAACCATCCGCGTTCTTCCGGAAAAAAGGGCTTTTTCTCCCACTCTGGACAGCCACGCTCCCCAGGAGGCGCCCAAAGACCTGGGGCCTACCTAGCACCCCAGCCTTGCTGACCCCATGAGCCACTGCCCTAACAGCTCCGACCTCTGCAGCCCTCGGCGCAGCCCACCAGCGCCGTCCAGTGTGGTCTGTCCAGCACAGTCTGTCCATCTGCCGGACACCCAAGGCCACCCGGCCACTCACACTCGGGCTGCTCCTGCCTGGACTCCGCTTTCCTGCGCCTGGCAGTGGGCCCGGTGTGCCTGCGCGGAGCCGCCTCAGTGACTACACTTCAAGAAGCTGCCCTTTCTTTATTTTTAAAAGACTGCACCGCACACACCCAGCCTTCAGTGCACCCCCGCCTGGGTGAGGGGCTGCCAGCATTTTGCAGGCCAGCATCGCCCCTGATTATGGCAGGGATCCCCTCTGGGGTGCTGGGCCGGCCTGGGCTATCGGCCACCGGTGGTTTGAAGGCCGGCCACGCTCCTGATCCAGGCGGGGTCCCCTCATGGTGACCTGTCGTCCATCTGGTTGTGACGGCCCTAGTCTATTATTAGTATAGACTAGTGGCCCAGTACACAAATTCATGCACATTGAAAGAAAATTAATTTGAAGAAATATTTTAATATCGCTATTCGCCCTTTCTCTATAATAGAAGTGTCAGAGATGAAAGAAAATTAGTAAAATGTATATGAAAATAATATATAAATTGATTAATAAATAAACAATAACAACATGATATAAAAACAACAAAGACATGATATAAAAAGAACAAAAACGTTATATAAAAACAACATTGATATAAACAATGACTGATAAATTAATTAAACTTATTCTAACACGGAGGCCAGTGTCAGACGGGGACAAATCAATTCTTTGAATAAGAACAACCTCTCCTCCGCAGATCCTGTTAATACTTCAGTTTCAATTATGTTAGGTAATAATCTTTTGATAATAAATCTAGTTCCATTACAAAGACCCCATTTACTATTAAGATTTCTCAGTAGCATGATAATTGCACCTACTTTCAATTCTAATTTAGACACGGCATTCCCGAAGGAGTAATATTTTTAAGAAATTTGATGGGAAAATTTTCCTTTTCGACATCATCCATAGAATCTAGTATTATTGTCAATTACACTGTTTTCTCTGAGTCTTAATGCAATATCTGTTCACCCTCTCCAATCCGAGACCCCTCGGGGGATGTCTGACTGCACTTTTAACAGATGACAGCTCCATTGTTGTTTCTTTCTTATGCTTAAACCCATTGGAATTAGTAGGTATTCAAAGTGTGTATACATTTTGGGGGGCACCCTGTATATCTCTAGTCAGCGGTGAAAGGAACCAACAGCGGGTTTGGAACCCCCAGACAGGGAACCTCGCTCACTCCCCGCGTGTCTCCCCACTTCACTTTCCACCTTCACAGGCAGAGGGAGAATCAATGTTTTCTCTCATTAACTCGGAAAAGCACGTCCTGTCACCCGCTGCCCAGCAGGAGTGCACTAGGCCCCACATGAGCGAGGCTCAGTCAGGGCGGCCTTCGCTCATGGGCGCTGGCACCCCAAGTGCACATTCCTCCTCTGCAGTCGCCCCGACTATCCCACCGTTTCACTGAGAGGACGGAACTCCTCGCCTCCTCTGGGTTCCTGATCTCAAACGATGACTGAAGGCACCTCAGTGACGGCCGCCCACGCCCACCAGGTGTGTCTGTCTGCACCTGCTCCCGCCTCAGCACCTGCATTAGCCCCATGGAGGAGATCTTGTCACCACACTGGCCTCCACGAGAACAGGCGTCACCACTCTGCCCTCTCACTGTCATCTCAAAGGTGCTGACCCCGAGCACCCAGACACGCTCCAAAGGACGTGAGCATGCTAGAGGGGACGTGTGCATGTTGTGTGGGGGGACGTAGGCATGCCAGGGTTGACGGAAGTGTGGCAGAGGGGTGGAGGGAACGTGCATGCGCTGTGGTCCGGGACAGTTGTGGGCATGTGTGGGTGACAGCATGCTGGGGGACATTCACATGTGGGGGGGGGGGGGGAGAATGCGTGCACTGGAGGCCTGTGCCTGTGCAGATCTGCAAACCGACGCCAGGACGACGTCAATCCGGCCCACCACGGTGGCTGTCCCTGCGATCGCACACTTTCTGGGCCAGGAGGCTGCACTGGGATCAGCCAGCAGCGAGGGTGAGGGTGAGGGCTGCCGGCTGAGAGGGCTCCACAGACAACCAGCACACCATCAGTCGCAGGGGCTGCGGCCACCGCAGCCTGGCCCCGCCCCTGACCCCGCCCTCCACAGCCTGACTCCGCTCCTGAAACCTGACCCAGTCCCCGCAGCCTGTCCTCGCCCTCCGTAGGCTGTACTGCAGGGAGGACTCCCCAGAACGCTGCTCAGTGGGTCTGGGGCAGGTCTAGATTGTGCATTTCCAACCAGTTGCCCCATGAAGATGACGCCCCTGGTCCCCACCACAATTTGAGAGGCAAGTGCAGCTATTACAATAGCTTCTTCCTGCTTCCACTGCACTGCACCTCCTGTCTCCTCACCTCTCTCCACAGCAGCCGGAGTCACGGTGTAAGTCTCCATTGCTGCTTAGTAATGACCCCCAAGTCTGGCATCTTAAACCAATAAACACTTATTACCGTGCACATTTTCTGAGGGTTAGGAATCGAGATGCAGCGGGGACTCGGGCTCAGGGTGTTGCATGAGGGCACGATCAGGGTGGAAGTGGGCAGTGGCCGGGGGGAGCTTGGCCGTATGGAGCGGGATTCCCTCACAGGGCTCTGGGCTGGAGGCCTGGTTTTCTCATGGAGGTGTCTCTGGAGGGATGTCCATGATGTGGCGGCTGGCTTCCCAGAGGCAGAGGGAGAGATGAAAACTGCAGAGCCTTTTATCACCTGATCTCGGAAGTGGCCGCCAGTCACACATATCAGCCTGGTGCCTAGTGGGACGGGACCCCCGGAATGTGAATGAGCCTCACTCAGGTCTCCGCTCAAATAGCTTCTCTGAGACCATCCTGGGGCAACACCAGCCCTTTATTTGCCTCATTTTCTTTGTGCTATTGATCTGCAGCAGGTAATGCTCAGCGAGCAGACACTGGCAGGGAGGCAACGAGGCAGTGGACATGGGCTGAAAGTTCTCATTAGCCAGAAAACAAGAGGGTCCGCAGGAGCTCCTGCTAGAGGAGCCCTGGGCGGAGACTGCCTGTCACAAAGGCATGAGCAGCCAGGCTGCAGCGATGGCCGAGGCCCCACATTATCAGCATTCCTCCCACACCCTCTCATGTCTGGCTTTTGCTGGCAGAGTATGCCCACCTGCCAGCGGATATCAGAGACTGGAAGAGAAATTCCTGGTGAAGAAATCTGCTCTGCCTGATCCCCAGGCAAACCAAACAGCCTGTGTCTCCACGGCGTTCCCTTCCACTTCCACGTGGCGTGGGGACGCTTCCCCAGCACAGGCTCCTCGCACTGTGACAAAGGCCATGACACGCTGAACAGACTTTTCTCAGTGTCGTCTCTGGGAGATGAACAAGTGCAGCGGCAGGGTTGGAGGGTCCTGGTGCACAAGCGACCCCACAAACAGCCACGTTTGAGTGCCCATGTGAGGCCCCAAGAAGGAGTTATAAAATGAACAATACAGTTTGGTGTTCATTTTCAAATGCCTCACCAGAGAGAACCTTTAAGGGATTCATTTATTCACTAAAATACTGACAAAGTGCCTAATGTGTGCCAGACAGCTGGGGTACAGGATGAGCAAGTCAAGCAGCCTTATCCTCAGGCCCCGCTTCTAGTCAGGGTGACAGGCAGGAGACAAGTGAATATCCAATGTAAGGACAAGTGATAGGCAGAAAACGAAGCCTGCAAGAGGACAGTGCAGCGAGTGAAGAGAGTGCTATTTTAGAAAGTATTTAGAAAGGGAGACCAGGAGGGACATTCAAGAACTCCGAGTGAAGCAGGGAAGGGACCCTGACGGACAGCTGCAGACGCAAGGAACAAACAGCAGGTGCAAGGCCCTGTGGCTGGAGCGTGCTTGGGGCCTCGCACAATAAGGAGAATACTTGCTGGCTTTAACAAGATTCCCCAGCAAGAAAAGCAGAACCAGTAACTCTGCAATGACAGTGACAATAGCTAATCCTGGCTGTGCACTGACCATCTGACCCAATCTGCATAGGCAGGAACCATTATTATTCCATCTACAGACAGGGAACCGTGGTTCAGCAGCTAAATAATCCAACAAAAGTCATCGGTCACCAGACAGACCTTAGGATCCACGCAGATCTGTCTGCTGTCAGAGCATCCTTTTTAACAAGTCGCCATAAGACCTTTTGCACATTGAAAGGCTAAAACACGTCTTTCCATTCAGCTGTAACATTCAAGAACATGAAAGGGAAGCTAAGGATAAGAATGTCAAGCAATCTTTCACACACACATAAAGTTGTCCTGCCCACGCCCGCCAGCCCAGCCAGCCGCCTTACCGGAGGAAGCGCCCGCCTCCTCTGAGCACAGAGCCCCTTCTTAGGGTCTCTTCTTTCTGCCAGAAATCTGGGAGGAACAACAAACCTCTCCTTTGTGTTCTTTGAAGAGCCTTTTCATAGTCACTTGGTTTTTATCCTGGGCTGTTGTCATTATCCATTTTCTACCTAACTATATAGGTCATCTCTAAATAGAGAAAAGTGGCCTTTCAGGGGGAATAATCAACGTCAACAAAATCAAAACCCACTTGAACTCATTTCTTTCCCCGTTCTTTTCTTGTGGTAAAATGTACATAACATGAAACATACTAGTTTAGTCATCTTAAGTGTGCAGTGCAGTGGCATTAAAGGCATTCCTAGTGTTGTGCAGCCATCACCACCGTCCATCCCCACGACCTTTTCATCTTGCAAAATGGAAACTCTGTCCCTATTAAACAATAACTAGCCATTCTCCACCCTCCAGCCCCCATCAACTGCCATTGCGTTTTCTGTCTTTATGATTCTGACTCTCCCAAGAACCGCACCTGAGTGGAGTCACATGGTGGTTGTCCTTTTGTGATGAGGCTCTGTCACTGAGCATGAGGTCCCCAGGCTTATGCATCCTGCAGCATCTCAGAACTGCTCTCTTTTTAAAGGCTGAATAATTTACCATCTTATGTATATACTAGAGTCCGGTGCACGAAATTTGTGCACGTGGTGGGGGATTCCCTCAGCCTGGCCTGCACCTTCTCCAATCTGGGATCCCTCGGGGGATGTCCAACTGCCAGTTTAGGCCCGATCCCTGTGGGCCTGGTTGCCCCCAACTGCCCTCCCCTGCCGGCCTGATCACCCACAACTGCCCTCCCCTGCTGGCCACCTTGTGGTGGCCATCTTGTGATGACGTGGGGGTGGCCATCTTGTGATGACGTGGGGGCAGCCATCTTGTGATGACGTGAAGGCATTGCAGGAGGGTGCGAGGGCCACCTAGGCTTTTATTAGTATAGATGATTACATGTTGCTTATTCATCTATTAATGGGATCTTGGGTTGCTTCCACGTGTTAGCTATTGTGAGTAAAGCTGCTATGAACCGGTGTGTACGAATGTCTTTCTGAGACCTTCTTTTAATTATTTTGTGTGCATACTCAGAAGTGGAGTCACCGGGTCCTGTCATAGTTCTATTTTAATTTTTGAGGACCCTCCATACTGTTTTCTGCAGTGGCCGTACCAAATACATGTGCACCGATAGTGCATGAGTTTCCAATTTCCGTGAGTCCTATCAGTATTTGCTGCTTTTTGTTTTACATGGATGTGAGGTGATTTTTCATCTCCATGACCTTTCCTAATGCTTGGTGATGTTGAAAATCTTTTCATGTACCTGTCGGCCATTCATATATTTTCTTGGAATAAATGTATTTTCAAGTCCTTTGCTTATTGTATAAACAGATTTTCTTTGTTGTTGCATTTTGGGAGTTCTCTGTATATTCTGCATATTAATCCTTTATAGGTATGTGATTTGCAATGGTGGGTAGTGTATTTTGATATACAAAATTTTTGTTTTCAGAAAGTCCAACTTGCCTATTTTTTTTTTTGTTACCTGTGCCTTTGGTTCATATCCAAGAAATCCCTGCCAAATCCAGAGCCATGAACTTTGTCCCATGTTTTCTTCTAAGCATTTTACTGTTTTAGGTCTTAAATTAAGGTTCTTGACCCATTTTTAGTTCATTTTTGTATATAGTTTTAAATAAGGGCCCAACTTATTCTTTAGCATGTGGACATCCAGTTTTCCCAGCACCATTTCTTGAAAAGACTAATCTTTCCCATTGAATGGTCTTGGCACCACTTGACCATATATGTGAGAGTTTATTTCTGGGCTTTCAGTTCTATTCTGTTGATATGAATGTCTGTCTTTATGCCACTACCATACTGTTTTGGTAATTGTAGCTTTGGAATAAGTTTGAAATCAGGAAGAGTGAGTCCTCCAGTTTTGTTCCTTTTCCAAGATTGTTTTGGCCATTTGGGATTCTTTGAGATTCCAAATGAATTTTAGGATGGGTTTTTCTATTTCCACAAAAAGCCCAATATTTATTTCATTATTGAATATTAATTATTTATACATTTTATTTAAAATGTGGCATGATTTTAGAAAGAAAACTCTCAGATTCTGAATCAAAACCTAGTGCTTCTAGACTGTCTCCTAGCTACAATCCTCGCTGTCTTGCCATCTCCCACCAGTAAGGAGGGCTTCCACCCTGTGGGCCAGCAGCTGCCGAGGCCAGTGGGCTTACAAAAAAGAAATACGCTGTTTCCAGATCTTAGCTATTGTAAGTTGCACTGCTATGAACACAGGGGTGCACACAATCTTTCTGATTGGTGTTTTGGGTTTCTTAGGATATATTCTTAGAAGTGGGATCACTGGGTCAAAGGGCAGATCCATTTTTAATTTTTTGAGGAATCTCCATACTGTTCTCCACAGTGGCTGCACCAGTCTGCTTTCCCACCAGCAGTGCATGAGTGTTCCTTTTTCTCCACATCCTCGCCAGCACTTGTCCTTTGTTGACTTGTTGATGGTAGCCATTCTGACAGGTGTGAGGTGGTACCTCATTGTTGATTTAATTTACATTTCTCTGATGATTAGTGATGATTACCATTCTTATGTCTGTTGGAGAAGTATCTATTCAGGTCTTTTGCTCATTTTTAAATTGGTTTGTTTTCTTGGTGTTCACTTGTATAAGTTCTTTATAAATTTTGGATATTAACCCCTTATCAGATGTATCATTGGGGAATATATTGTCCCATACGGTGGGTTCCCTTTTCCTTTAGTTGATGGTTTTCTTTGCTGTGCAAAAACCTTTTAGTTTGATGTAGCCCCCTTTGTTTATTTTTTCTTTTGTTTCCCTTGCCTGAGGAGACATATCAGAAAAAATTATTGCTACAAGCAATGTCCCAAGTGCCCATCAGTAGATGAGTGAATAAAAAAGTTGTGGAATATTAACACAAGGGAGTACTATTCAGCCATAAAAAGAAGGAAATCTTACCTTTTGTGTCATGGATGGACCTGGAGGAAATTATGCTGAGTGAAATAAGCCAGTCAGAGAAAGACAAGTACCATGTGATTTCACTTTTATATGTGGAATCTAATGAACAAAATAGCAAGAGACTCATAGATACAGAAAAGAGACGGACAGCTGTCAGAAGGGAGGGGGTTGGGAGCTGGGTGACAAAAGGTGAAGGGATTACGCAAAAAATAAACAAAACAAAAAAACCAGCACAGACAGTGATGTGGTGATTGCCAGCGGGAAAGCGGTCAGGGTAGACGAGTGTCAAAGTGCGATAAAGGTGACTGAGGAGACTTGACTGGGGTGGTGAGTGCTGAGGAACAAACAAGAAAAACAAGCACCAAGACCTCACAGACACAGACAGCAGTGTGGTGGTTCCCAGAGGGAGGGGGTGGGGGGGGAAAGGGTTATGGGGACGGAAGAAGATACGTCTCTGGGTGGTGGGCGCTCAGTGCAATGTGTTATAGAATCGTGCACCTGAAACCTGTATAATTCCATTAGCCAATGTCACCCCAATAAGTTCAATTAAAAAAAAAAGAAGTGTCTATCTAGTGGTCATTCAACCCACTTCCAGGCTTCTCAGAGCCTCTGAGGTCCGCAGCACACACCCACACACCTGGACACAACAGTGCTGCCTGCGCATGCCCCCAAGCACAGTGTCACACACCTGCCTTCCCCAGCACGCTTCACGCTCACCATCTCTTCCACTCCCCATCTGCCATCAAACCCATGCTTAGGGCACACCTGAGTGCGCCATTGGTGCCTGCAAACAGGTCTGAGCTAGAGTCCCGCCTCTCCAGAGGATACTTTAGCAATAATGATGGAACTCTGACAAAAGGTGCTTTTTGAGCTGTCAATTCCACTTCTAGCAATCAATCTTACACAGAAAATCAGATAAGTGTGCAAAGATATATGAAGAAGGATATTTTTCATAATATATTTTACATGGGAGAGAAAACTAGAATGTCCAACCTACTGTGGTAACTAAATCATGGTTCGGTTCAGGCACAAAAAGGTTATCAGAGAGCCTTTGAACTGGGGAGACAGAACTTCGTGTGCTGAGAAAGAAGATACTCCCAACACACCAGTACGGCAGAGGCAGCACAGAGCAGTGTGTACCATCGATTGTGTAAAAAAATTCCTGCATGAATAGGAAAGATTCTTTTATGTATTATCTGCTTTCCCTGCATGGCAATGTATCACTTGAATAATAAAAAATAGATTGCAGAGGACCCTGCTCCATGGGTGAGCTCCCCTCCCGCCCCGCCTCCCGCCGGCCCAGCCAGTCTCTCCTGGGACACCTCGGTGGCAGCTCTGCACGGTGGGCCCAGAGTTTTAGTTTGGGCCAATAACCTCCTTCATGCACAAGTGATCAAGAGCTTGGAAATGGCTATATTATCATTGTGATTACTGGGGCTCCAGGCTGTGTCAGAGTCCCTCTGAGAGGGCTCCTGGTCTGGCTGGATCCAGGCGCTCCAGCCGGTCCTCAGCTCCGCCCCTCCTGCCTCGCAGCTTGGCTGCCTCTGGTCACTCTGCACAGGCTCTTCATGCAGCGGCCAGGTGGGTGCCAGCAGCAGAGAAAGCTGCTCTGTACCAACAACTCCTGTGAGACCCCAGAAGGGAGCTGCCGGGGGGGGGGGGGGGCGTCTGGCTGGGGCCCTGCCCATTGGGAGCTCCTCCCTCAACAGGGGGCGCACCCAAGTGCCCTGCTGGCCCAGCCCTCCACAGCTCCAGGCCGGGTACTCTTCCTCCATCCCATGCTGCGGGCGCCTCTTTCACCTGTCAGTTCACTACAGTCTCAGGTATCAAGGCGCATTCAGTCTTCTCTGCACGAGGGAGATCTGATTTTTTGTAAATTTTGTAAAGCCACAAGGGGGCTGCTGAGCAACATACCCCGTATTGTTCATCAGATAATGGTAATGACTGGAGGCCTTTGTGGTTCTTAGCAGTCACAATGCCTGGAGGGGCCTGGTGTTGGGAGAGGGGAGACCGCATGCCAGGCTGGTGTCTAGGCTGCGCTAGACAAATCAAACAAAACACATGGGCAGAGGCACAGAACACCAGCAGCTCATTAGGCAGAACCAATATTCAGCGAGTTGCTGGTGTCTGCCTCCTGCCACTAGAGAGGCTCTGATTCCCGCGTCCCATGAGAACCTCGCTGTGCTCACCGGGGAACCGGTCCCATGGCTGCCGGTCGCAGCCGGGTTTCACCAGCAGAGAAGCACCCCAGGGGGTGGCTCAGCACCAGCCACACCTCGGAAGGGGCTGCTCAGAAGACCCATTTCATCCACAACGTGGATGGCTTTAAAGAAGACACATATTCGCTGTGCACGCTGAGTATTTTGGAAAAAGGAAGAAAAGTATGTCCACTCCCACAGAAGTGCCTGGAGTCAGGAATGACACAGGACCCTTTGTACAAGGCCAGGTATTCAAGTCACGGTCCCAGGACTACTCGCCACAAATTGCTTTCATATTTTGTGACATTTCTGTTAACGCAGTCGCTTAAAATACAAAAATATATTTTTGAGATGTCTGGCTAGTTTTATGCTAACAGAGAGGACTGTCAGATTTCTGGATTTTATCTGGCAAGAATATTATCCAGTCTTAAAAAGGAAGTTCTGACACGTTACATAGAGACCAAGCATGTCAGACTCGCGGCAGGCGGGCTGCATGTTTGATGTGCTGGATATAGGCGAATCTAATGCACATTATGCAAGTGAAATGAGCCAGCGCGAACAGACAAGTCCGGTAGGATTCCAGAGGTCCTCCAGCCCCACAGCCAGAGTCAGGACATGGACTGTGGCTGCCAGAGGGAGGGGAGGAGGACACGGAGTTGTTGATTACTGGCTCAAGAGTTGCAATTTAGAGATTAAAAAGTTCTTTTTTATTTATTTTTTAAATATATGTTTATTGATTTCAGAGAGGACGGGAGAGGGAGATATAGAAACATCAATGATGAGAGAGAATCATGGATCAGCTGCCTCCTGCACGCCCCCTACTGGGGACCGAGCCTCAACCTGGGCATGTGCGCTGACCAGGAATCAACCATGATCTCCGGGTTCATAGTTTGATGCTCAACCACTGAGCCACAGCAGCCGGGCTAAAAAGTTCTTTAGCTAGAAGGTGGTGAGGATTGCACAGCAATGCAAATGTAGTTAATGTGACTGGACTGCACACTTAAAAATGGCTAAAATAGTAAATTTTATGTTATGTATATTTTACCACACTCACGCATGCATGCACACACACACACACACATTTTGTAAGATTTACTTTTCCTTCATGTGGCTTAAAAAAGCACAAGTAAAGGTTTTTGTTAACTGTTTAAAAAACTTCATGGTTATGTGCAATATACAGCACAGGGGACCTGTGAGGCGAAGTCTGTGAGAGCACGCGTGTGAGGGGAAGTCTGGGAGAGCTCACTGTGAGAGCACACGTGTGAGGGGAAGTCTGGGAGAGCTCACTGTGAGAGCACACGTGTGAGGGGAAGTCTGGGAGCTCACTGTGAGAGCACACGTGTGAGGGGAAGACTGGAAGCTCACTGTGAGAGCACGCGTGTGAGGGGAAGTCTGGGAGAGCTCACTGTGAGAGCACACGTGTGAGGGGAAGACTGGAAGCTCACTGTGAGAACACGCGTGTGAGGGGAAGCCTGGGAGAGCTCACTGTGAGAGCACACGTGTGAGGGGAAGTCTGGGAGCTCTGCTGTGAGAGCACACGTGTGAGGGGAAGACTGGGAAGAGCTCACTG